>NW_027108126.1:119941-121498 GCF_000696795.3 Halyomorpha halys
GAGCCAGGGTGGACTCGGATGGAATATCATCGGCCAAGAAACATGCCAATCCCTTGGAGAAGAAGAGAACAAAGAGATGGTAGGAGAGACAGAAATAGTAACACGGAAAATAGAAGAAGCCAAGTTAAAGCCAGAAACAATGGTCGGCGGGAGGACCGCAAGTGCCATGGGTGTGGTAAAACTGGACACCTGGTAGTACAATGTCCCCGCACCCGATGTTTTGAATGTGGGACAGAGGGACATGTAGCTCGACAGTGTCCCTATATGTATCGACGGAGGGAGCAAAATGTGCCTGAACCGATGGAGGTCAATGCTCAGAGATTACGGAGAAGGGTAATCTCTCGAAGGACGAACAGATCCAGGAGTGAATCCACGGAGATGTCCGAGACCTCAGGAACAGAAACTGAAGCAGGGGACTATGAGCGAGAGTATAGCCAGAAAGGCAAGAGGAGGACTTGGAGACGAAAAGGAGAAGCAGCTAGAACACGAGGAGAGTTCTGAGGAGCGTACCCACAGAGGGGCTGCCGCAGGTTGGAGAGCAACCATATGAGAGGAGAACTCGGTGGTTTGCCTATAATAGAGATTGCAGGAGTGAGGTGTCTGGCAGTCACCGGTAGTTCCAGTACTATCATGTGTCGAGAGACTGTAGAGAAGTTGTGTAGTGGAGAGAGAGCACACCGGATTCAGGTATGTCAGTGTAGGTTAATCACCCTGGGTTGCCCTTGTGAGGTAGAGGGGGAGGTGGAAATAGGCTTGAATCATTGGGGATTTAGTAAGGGCATCTTGAAAGTCCATATTGTAAAGACCATGCCGAAGGAATATAAAGTCATTGTGGGGTGTGACCTGCTAGGGAAGGTGGGGGCTTGGATTAGGAATAGCAAGGGAAAATGGAATATTAAGATAGGAGGTAAAACCTACAAATGTCGTCAACAAAAGAGGAATGAGGATGCACGAATTGGGGCAATCAATCAATCTGAGGACTGGAGACAGCGACTCAAGAGGGAATACAAGGATATTTGTTTTACAGAAGGGGATATCCTCGGAGCGACCAGAAATACTGTCCATGAGATCCCACTGAAGGAGGAGAAGGTAACATATGTAAAGGAAAGAAGATACCCACAGGCAATACGTCACCACATCCGGGAGAAACTTGAAAGTTTAAAATGACAGGGAATTATTATTGATAGTACATCCCCATACAATAGTCCATTATGGGCGGTTAAAAAAAGGAATGCGACTGATGAAACTACTGAAAAGTACAGAGTGGTGATAGATATAAGGAAGCTGAACGAGAATACCATTGACGAAAAGTATCCAATCCCCAGATTTGAAGACATTTTAGACAGGCTGGGCGGGGCGACGGTATTCAGCACACTGGATTTGAAGGCTGGGTATCATCAAATTAAGATGCACCCTCATGATCAACATAAGACGGCATTCACATTTGAAAGGTGCCACTATGAGTTTACAAGGATGCCGTTTGGCCTCAAAAATGCCCCCATAACCTTTCAGCGCCTGATGGACGAGTTTCTGCGAGGAATTGACGAATCCGTTTGT
>NW_027108126.1:122155-128017 GCF_000696795.3 Halyomorpha halys
ATCTGGTCGGAACCAGGCGTGAAGAATGACCAGTTCTTTAGAATTTTGAAGAATTCTTCGAAGGCTGGAGAAAAACATCACCTGTATGTTGGCAACGAAACCGTTTGGGAGAAGATCAAGCGGCTATGGCGTGATGAACAGATTGGAATGGACAGGACATACATCCGTTGTAAATTGATGGTGGAAACCTTTCTGGAAGAACAACAAAGAGAAGTCACCTTATCGTATCATCAGGGAAAGACAAATCACCGAGGAATCCATGAGACTATGCAAGCGTTAAAGAGAAGATACTTTTGTCGGGGAATGAGGAAGACTATATCAGAGGTTGTAGGAAGCTATGAGGTTTGTCTACGCACTAAGTTCGACACACATCCGCCTAAAGGAAGACAGGAGAAGACACCTACCACAGATGCACCACTCAAAGATTTACAAATCGACACATTTACATGGAAGGGGTACAAATGGGTGACCATGATTGACCTCTTCAGTAAGGCCGCAATGGCGCACCAGGTGCAAGATAGGTCTTCGGAAGCAATATTGGCAGCTCTCCGCTTGTGGTTTCAGTTCTACGGAGTTCCCGAACGCATCGGATGGTGGAAGAGAATTTGACAACTCTTTGATACAAAAAGAAATGAAAGACCTAGATGTGATATGGCACCTCAACACACTAGGACACCCCAAAAGTAGAGGAGTGACTTCACGGAACGCTGAGCGATCACCTTCGATTGTACCAGGCAGACCAAGGGCTGGATTGTGTGTCCTAAAACATTTATCTGGTTTCTCCCCAATATTGATTTTTCGCTGGATAACTTTAACCCAAATTTCCGGACCTGTCCGAACACCTTGCGTACACGGAGGAACAACATGTGTCCCACTTGCACACATGTTGTTCCTCCGTTTTGCTAAAAACGAGCAGGTCGTCCATGTATACCTGGCACATGGACTCGTCGATCCCCCGTAAGAATTCGTCCATCAATCGTTGGAACGTAATTGGGGCATTCTTCTAGTGGCGGTATCGGGTATCTCTCGTCTACCGTGTTCTCATTAAGGCCCCGGTAATCAATTACTACCCTATATTTTTCTCCCTTGTCTCTCGGTGTGCCCTCACAAGTGCCCATAGGGGGCTGTTGTATGGGGAGGTAATATCTACGATGATACCCTGTTTTTCAGATTATCTAACTCTTACCGAATATGCTGTCTGATCGCATGTGGATACCTCCTCTTTACGTAAGTAATTTTATCAGTAATTTTATCCAGTCGCCCCCAGTAACTCTCCCTCCTTGAAAAAAATATCTGCATATTTTTCCTTTATTTCCTGTCTCCAATTCCTCCCCCCTCCTTGGATCGCACCCATCCGTTTGGCTTCTCCCAGTCGAAGCTCGCGACACCGATATCTCCTCTGCCCCAACCGAATCGTCCACAGGCCCTTGTAATTCCTAATCCCCGCACTTGCCTTTCCTAATAGATCACAACCTATAATAGCCTGATATTCACGGGGCATTTTCTCCACGATATGAACCCTCAATACCCCTTCTTCGTTTCCCCATTCCCGTAAATCAATGTCCAAATCCCCTTCTACTCTACAGGGTGATTAATTGACAATGACATACCTGAACACCCATCTGGAGTTTCCTCTCACCGCCGCACAGCTTCCTCTGCGCCTCTCGGCACATGATGGTGTGGGAGCTTCCCGTGTCCACCAGGCATCTCACACCACTCACCTTGATGATAGGCAGACCGCTCATATGTCCTTTGATGTTGAAAACCTCTAACGTGCGGTCGCCCTTCTGTTTGGCGGTTTATTGCTCCGTCCTCCTCTTCCTTCCCCCTCTGTTCCTGAGGCTTCTGAGGTTTCACTAGAGGACTATATGGAAGTAGAGGAGCCGGGGTGAACTGGTATGGAATATCATTGGCCAAGAAACATGCCAAACCCTTGGAGAAGGAGAGAACAAAGAAATGGTAGAAGATTGAGAGCTAGTAACATAGAAAATAGAAGGAGCCAAACTAAACCCAGAAACAATGGTCGGCGGGAGGACCTTAAGTGCCATGGGTGTGGTAAAACTGAGCACCTGGGAGCGCAATATCCCCACACCCGCTGTTTTGAATGTGGGACAGAGGTACATATTGCTCGACAATGTCCCTTAATGTATCGGCGGAGGGAGTAAAATGTGCCCAAGCCTATGGAGGTCATTGCACAGAGATTACGGAGCGCGGGAATCTCTCGAAGGACGAATGAGTGAAGCCACGGAAATATCCGAGACCTCAGTGACAGAAACTGAATCAGGAGCCTATGAGCGTGAGGATAACCAGCAAGGTAAGAGGAGGAGTTGGAGATGAGAAGGAGAAGCAGCATGGACACGAGGAGAGTTCTGAGGAGCGTAACCACAGACGGGCTACCGCACGTTGAAGATCAAGCATATGAGAGGAGAACTCAGCGGTTTGCCTATAATAGAGATTGCAGGAGTGAGGTGTCTGGTAGACACCGGTAGTTCCAGTACTATCATGTGTCGAGAGGCTTTGGAGAAGTTGTGTAGTGAAGAGAGAGCACACCGGATCCAGGCATGTCAGTGTTGATTAATCACCTGGCCTTGTGAGGTAGAGGGTAAGGCAGAAATAGGTTTGAACCATTGGGGAACTTAGTTAATAATTGACGTGCCCTGCTTTGCCACATCCATGACACTTCCGGACCTCTCGCCGGCTGCTGTTTCTGGGTTTTGCTTCCCCTGGTCTTCTGGCTCTGTTTAGCGTCTACACCCTACCACTATCCTTGTACTCTCTTCTTGTTAAGGGTGGTGGAATGGTTTTAGGCCGATTTTAAGTAACCCTAGTCCACCCTGGTTCTTCAAAATCCATTCCGGATTCATCTTTTGCGCTCAAATCAATCATTTCTGGAGCGCATTCAACAAAAGATCGCCCACACGGTAGGCCTTCCTTTCTCCCCGTCTCTTTGGCTAACTGTACATTGATGATTGTAGCCAGGAATCCCATTCACCCTTTGGCCTCCTCAACATCCACTGTTTCTTTCATCTTTTCGGTAATTTTATTATACCGAGCAAGGAGAACCCCGGCAAACTGGCACTAAATTGTTGAGTTTTTCTCACTTCTCTTAACATTTGGAGGATATCTTCTTCCGTTGTCCATCTTCCACCTCCGAATGCTTTCTTTAGCCTATTCTTGACTATGGGCCATGGTGTTTCCTATTGGCTTGAATTTGGTTTAGGATACTCCTCTTTATCCTGCATACCAAGGCCGCCTTTAATGAGTCCGCATCTCCTCTTTTTATTAGGTCTTCCCCTACCTTCGCCTCTATTCTCGCTAAAAGTCGGTTGCCTCCTTTGAGAAAATGGTTCAACTCACCCATTTCCCCAGTAAACCCTGCTAAATCGGATATTGCATTCGGCAGGTCCTGTGACATTGCTGTGCGAATTTTCATCCATTGTAGTGCATTTGCATGAGCTGTTGCCAATTTTTGTGTCATTGGTGAACGCTAAGCAATGGAAAAGACATTTTTTTTTTAAAGAATTTCAACTTTTGCTCTCGCTCCCGAGTTTCGGAACCACTTAAGTATCGTCGAGAGAAAACAGTAAATAAAAGGATGTGAAATGACTCTAACGGATTCCAGAAATAGAATAGCTTTATTCAGTCCAGTACATCTATAGATACATCTGACAAACATGCCCTAACTCCCCCCAGCCAGTTTACAACATTCCCCGTAAACTACCGGTAC
The DNA here is from genome assembly GCF_000696795.3 of Halyomorpha halys. Lineage (NCBI taxonomy): Eukaryota > Metazoa > Arthropoda > Insecta > Hemiptera > Pentatomidae > Halyomorpha > Halyomorpha halys. The sequence goes on from NW_027108126.1 coordinate 125,883, forward strand.
AATATTTCATACACTGACATCGAAGTAATAGCTCGACTCAGGCCGTAACTCCCTCCTCCCCAGTTTACGAACAATACTTTCAACGCGTGATTCTAGCCGAAGACTCCTTCAACTTTCCCACCCATAGGTCAGTGTGTACTCTAAAGCTTCCGCCAAACACATAGGGTCTAAAGTGGTCAACAGCCCACACTATTCCCAAGAGCTCTCGTTCCTGCGCACTGTATCTGGTCTCCGTCTCTGTCAGGCGCAATCTCCCCCTTCACCTTCCTGAGACAACACCGCTCCTAGCGCGTGCTCACTCGCATCTGTAGTGATAGTGAATTGCCGGGTGAAGTCAGGCCTTAAATTGCCTCTGCTGCAACTTCTCCATGCACCGCCTGATATTGTCATCCACCATCGGATGATCACCTTCCTGCCTTTCTTGAGTAGGGTCTTGAGTGGAATGAGGTACTCGGCCATTTCTGGTACAAACCTCCGGTAATAATTTAAATTTGCAACCTCCGAATTCATTTTATGTCACTAGGTACCGACATTTTCTGAATAGCTGCAACTTTATCCGCGTCTGGTTTAACTCAATGGAAGTCAACGCCCAGATTCTAAAGCGGAGAAGAGTGCATCAATGGAGAAATGATTCCGCAAGTGAGTTCACAGAAGCGTCGGAAACCTCTAAGACTATATTAGAAGAAAATGATTCAGGAAGAAAGCAAAGAAGCAAGAGGAACTTATGGAAACGTATCGAGGAAGAGAGGAGAACCAGGGAAGTGATCTGAGATGCGTATCAACAGAGAGGCGACCGCACATTATTGAATAACAATGTGAGGAGGGAATGCAGCGTTCTGCCAATCATCCGGGTGAAAGGAGGAGTGAGGCGCCGCGTAGAAACAGGAAGCACCAATACTATAATGGACCGAGAAGTGTTGAAAAAGCTGAGTGGCTAGGGAGGGTTACTCCGGGTCCGACAGAATCCCGTCTAGTTACCCTGGGTGGGCCCTATAGCGTGATAGGGGAAGCAGAAATTGGATTGCGTAGGTGGGGAGAAAAAGGAGATAGCTAGGTTCTCCGTGTAGTAGACAGGATGCCCCGAGAATATCAAATGATTACTGGAGATGATCTGTTAGAAAAAGTGGGTGCTATAATAAAGAATACCAAGGGCAAATGGAATATTACTATAGGAAGGAGATACAGCTGCTAAAGGATCTTAGGGGAAGAAGTAGTATACATAGGGGAAATTAAGCAGGCAAGTGAATGGAGGGAAAGAATCCAGAACGAGCACCTTGATGTCTTTTTCAAGGAACGAAACGTCCTCGCAGTAACGGGCAAGACGGAACACAAGATTCCCTTGAAACAAGATAGGGTAACCTATGCAAAGGAAATGCGATACCCCCTGGCACTGATGCCATTCGGCCTGAAAAACGCGCCAATCACTTTCCAAAGGCTAATGGACGAGTTTTTGAGGTGACTAGATGAATCTGTATGCCAGATATACATCGACGACCAGTTAGTATTTAGGAAAACCGAGACTGAGCACGTGCAGCATTTGAAAACGGTTTTTCAAAGTATAAGGGGTTTTTGGTTGAGTTAGGTAAGACTAATCACCGTGGGATCCCTGAGACTATGCAGGCCTTAAAGAGAAGATACTTTTGGTGGGGGATGAGGAAGACTATATCCGAGATTGTAGGAAACTGCGAGGTTTGTTTACGCACTAAATACGACAGACATCCGCCTAAAGGAAGACAGGAGAAGAAACCTACTAACGATGCACCGCTGAAAGATTTACAAATTGCCACATTTACATGGAAGGGGTACACGTGAGTGACCTTGATTGACCTCTTTAGTAAGGAGGCAATGGACCAGGTACAGGACAGGTCTTCGGAAGTAGTGTTGGCAGCTCTCCGGTTTCAATTCTACGGAGTTCCAGAGCGCATCTCTTCAGATTCTGGCAGGGAATTTGACAATGCCATGATTCGAAAGGAAATGAAGGACCTTGACGTAATTTGGCTTCTCAACTCTGCTGGTCACCCCAAGAGTAGAGGAGGCATAGAGCGGCTTTATGGCACATTGAGTGGCCATCTTCGATAATATCAGGTCGACCAGGGACTAGAACCAGACGTGGCTATGCATAAGGCAATTGCAGC
>NW_027108126.1:128198-132689 GCF_000696795.3 Halyomorpha halys
TATATAAGTTACATATAAGTTGACAAGGCCTGTATACAACTCTAATCCTAACTCTCCATGTAAATAAACCGCAAAAATGTCTATAAGGAGCATCGCAGAGATAATGAACCAGTATCTTTCTAGTAAGCGTGCATTTTAATTCTGTTCCCTCTTTTCCTTTTTCTTCAAGACTTTCAGTCCAAGTGCTCGTAAGTGGTGCCAAGACTCAGAAACTGATTGAAGATTTTTTTTTCTTCTTCTAAATCTTAATTTTTTAAAAATCTAAATCTGTTTTATAAAAACTTCACTGATTGAATATATTTTTTTTTAACTGTTCTCTCATCAGGGATTTTTTTTTTCTTTTTTCGTCCGGCTTTCGTTTATCTCGCCTAAATTGTCATTTTTTTTTAATGACCAAGATGGTTAATACTGATGGTCAACCACAACCACAGCCCTCAGTGAGGCAGCCAGTTCTACAGATCCCGGTGGCGCAACCGGCTCCTGGAGTTCCTGCAGCCCCGGCTGTCCCAGTAGTCCCGGCGGCGGTTCCGGTGCTACCCCCGCTACCAGAGACCACTCTCGCGGCTGCTCACGCCAATATGTTGGCTAAAATGAAAGTGAGAGCAGAAACCTTTCAGGATATTAGAAAAGCCATCTCAGACTTGGAGCGGTTCTCAGGCGAAATCGGTGAGTTAAACCACTTTATAAGGTGGAGATCGCATCATGGAGCCAAAGTCTCAGAGAAGTTGCTGGACAAGAATGACGCGATTTCCCTATAGGCAGCACTTATATGCCGGATCAAGCGAAGTGTATTGAACCATATTCAGGCAGACGAGGAAACAGCATGGCCAGTAGTGAAGGAAAGATTAAAGAAGGCTTATGGAGAAGTCAGATGGTCCCCAGAGGAAGACATTTTCTACAAGCTGCGGGAGAGGAGAAAGCACGGACAGTCTAACGGACAGTACGCAGCCACGCTGTTAGGACAGTTTAATGTGACCACAGAAAAGATGAGAGAGAATCTTGGAGCAGATCTTGTCAGTTGGAAGATGAATTTTATCGAATCCATAATGAAGGTGCAACTGGCTAAGGAGACGAATAAAAGGCAAGGTTTACCCCGGGACCGCACTTTTGTGGAATGTGCTCAGGACATAATCGACGCAAGCTTTAGCGAGGAGGATGCAAGGATGGATGTCGATGTACCGTATCACCGCACAAGGAATCCATCAACACCGTGGAAGAGAAGAGAACCCAGAGATACAGGTAAATACAGAGGCACGGGTAGAGAAAGGCGGCCGAACCAGGGCAGAATACGCAATGGAGGAGGGAAAGAAGACAGGAAGTGTCATAGGTCCGGAAATGTAGGACACCTGGTGGCCCAATGGCCCCACTCTAGGTGCTTTGAGTGCGGCAATGAAGGTCACATAGCACGACAGTGCCCTTATTTGTACAGAAGAGCAGAGACGGGACCAGGGGAACCGATGGAAATAAATTTCCAGCGGATACGGCGGAAAAGACGAGAGAACTATAGACCTAGTGAGTCCTCTAGTGAAACCTCAGAAGCATCAGAAGATTCAGGAACAGAGGGGCAAGGAAGAGGAAGACGGAGCAATAAACCGCCAAGCACTAGATGGCGCCGAGTAAGTGAGGGAAGGAGGTCAAGGCAAGAGAGTTAAGGAAGGTTCCAGGAGAGATGCGACCGCACATTAGAGGTTTTCAATATCAAAGGAAAGATCAGCGGTCTGCCTATCATCAAGGTGAGTGGTGTGAGATGTCTGGTGGACACGGGGAGCTCCCACACCATCCTGTGCGGGGAGGCGCTGAGCAAGCTGAGCGGCGGTGAGAGGAAACTCTAGATGGATGTTCAGGTATGTCATTGTCAATTAATGGGAATGGGGGATCTATGAAGGGATATTGAGGGTTCATATCGTGGAGAAAATGCCCCGAGAATATCAGGCTATTATAGGTTGCGATCTACTAGGGAAGGCAAGTGCGGGGATTAGGAATAACAAGGGCCTGTGGAGGATTCGGTTGGGGAAGAGGAGATATTGGTGTCGCGAGCTTCGAATGGAAGAAACCAAACGGATAGGTGCGGTCCAAGGAGATATTCAGATATTTTCTTCAAGGAAGGAGACCGGACAAACAATGCACGAAATTCCTCTGAAACAAGATAAAATTACTTACGTAAAAGAGAGGAGGTATCCACATGCGCTTAGACAGCATATTCGGGAAGAGTTAGATAATCTAAAAAAACAGGGCATCATCGTAGATAGTACGTCCCCATACAACAGCCCCCTATGGGCAATGCGGAAGAAGGGCACACTGGGAGATAAGGGAGAAAAATATAGGGTAGTAATTGATTACCGGTGCCTTATTGAGAACACGGTAAACAAGAGATACCCGATACCGCAACTAGAAGATATCTTAGATAGACTGGGTGGGGAAACGATCATTAGTACTTTAGGTCTGAAGGTCGGCTACCACCAAATCAAGATGTACCCGGAGGATCAGCACAATACAGCTTTTACATTCGGAAGGGGGCATTACGAATTTACGAGGATGCCCTTCGGACTGAAGAATGCCCCAATTACGTTCCAACGATTGATAGAAGAATTCTTACGGGAATCGACGAGTCCATGTGCCAGGTATACATGGACGACCTGCTCGTTTTTTGCAAAACGGAGAAAGAGCATTTGTCCCATTTGCGCAAGGTGTTCGAACAGGTCCGGAAATTGTGGTTAAAGTTATCGTGCGAAAAATCAATATTGGGGAGAAACGAGAAAATTTTTTTACGACACACAATATCGGAACAGGGAGTCAGGCCAGACGCAAATAAGGTAGAAGCGATCAGGAAAATGGCAATTCCAACGGATGTTAAGGGAATCAGGAGATTGTTGTGGAGGTGGTGGACGATAAATCACACCAAATAATTTGGAAGGTAAGACCTTCCGGACTCTAGACATTAGAGAAAATCGGAATGGATCGAAACTTAGTTCGTTGCCTAATTATGGTGGAAACCATTCAGGACAGAGATCAACAGAGGAAGGTCACCTTGGCATACCACCAGGGGAAGACCAATCGCCTGTGACCTACCAACCCCTGCTACAAAATATTTCTGGTGGAATATGCGGAAAACGATTCAGGAGATAATCGGGAACTGTGAGGTGTGCCTCAGCACCAAATACGACTTACGACTTACACCCATCCAAGGCGACACAAGAGGAGACACCGTCTGCGAACACACCGTTAGTAGAATTACAAATCGACACTTTCACCTGGAGGGCCTACAATTGGGTGACAGTGATTGATCTCTTTTTGCCAAGTGGCCAGTGCACATTAGATTCGAGAAAGATCGGCCGAGGCGGTATTGGGAGCGCTGCGTTTATGGTTCCAATTCTATGGAGTACCGGAAAGGATTTCGTCTGATGCAAGACGGGAGCTCGATTACGCCAACGTCAGAGAAGAAATGAAGGCTTTAGTGGTAAGGTGGCATCTAAACACCCCAGGACACCCTAAGAGCAGGGGGGGGGTAAAGAGAGGATCCCCGGTACATTAAGCGATCCCTTGCGGGTGTACCAGCTAGATAAGGGCCTGGAACCAGACGAGGCTATGATAAGAGCTGTTAAAACCTATAACCACTCCGTGCATACGGTAACGGGATTCGCTCCATTCGAAATTCTCTTCGGACTAGAGGGCGCAAACGCGATTATAGAAACACAGTGATCGACGGAGAGGAGATCGTCGGTAACGGGATGGCACTGAAAAAAACGTGGGACAAGGTGAGAGATAGAATCGAAAAGGAGAAAGCCATACGCGTGGTGCGACATAACGAGGGTGTACGTGACACTGTGGGGGAAAATTGGAATATGAACAGTGGTTTATCGTAGAGTGAACTCTAACAGGGGTAAGGAGCCGCAAAGGTAGAGGGGCCATTCAGGGTAATTACAATTAGAGAGCATGATACAGTAACAATAGAGAGAATTAAAGAACCAAAAAAAAAAACGAAGGACGGTCCACATAGAACAACTCAAGTTCCCCATAATGAATTATCAATAGGATCTGGAGTTTTCTCATCTATGTAAAAAGATGAAGAAAGGAGTGACAAATTTTATTAGTTTCTAAATAGTTAAAGTGTTAATTTTAGTTTATGAAAAGTTTATTTTTTAGTTTTCGTTTTTTGTGTTTATGTATAGGTTAGTTTGTCTTTAGTTTTTTTTGGGTTTTGTTGTGGTTATCATTATGGAGTTTATGAGGTATGTTCATAAACTGGTATGAGGGATTTATGGTTGGACAAGGCCTGTATACACCTCTAATCCTAACTCCCCATGTAAATAAGCCCCAATAATATCTATAAGGAGCATCACATAGATAATAAAACAGTATCTTTCTAGTAAGCGTTTGTTTTAATTCTGTTCCCTCTTTTCCTTTTTCTTCAAGCCTTTCAGTCCAAGTGCTCGTAAGTTTATATATATAAATTAAGTATTGGCGAAAGCACAATGTCAAAAAAGAGAAGAA
>NW_027108126.1:132739-138757 GCF_000696795.3 Halyomorpha halys
ATTGGCGAAAGCACAATGTCAAAAAAGAGAAGAAGGAATAAGATCTAACTCGCTTGAACTGCTGTAAAATACTATCTTTATTGTGTTCGCTACATCGCTTATATACCCTCGATCAGCTGATCCCCTCAGTCAGCTGACATCGAAATAACAGCTGACTCATACCGTAACTTACAATCAATTAAATATTGTTACGGCGGCCCCTATCCGAATTCAGAAGAAACCTTTACTAGCCCAACCGTGAAAAGAAAAGAAATGGTCGAATTTTGTTATTTTTTATTTTCAAATAAGTAAACATAATTAAAGAAACCAAAAAATATACAAACTAGAAGAAAAAAAAGAAAGCTTAATAATATTACAAAATAAAATTAATCGAACACAAAAAATATACAAACTAGAAAAAAAAATCTTAGAACTATTACAAAATTAAATTAATTAGACAAAAAGAGAGAAAAAAAGTCTTATTTCACCGGTGATTGGTGGGGCCCCGGTTGAGGTTGTTCTGAGAGGATGTTCTCGTGGAAGTAGGGACGTAAGGGACGTACGTCCGCCCGTCTTGTCCTCTTGGAGGATGAGTTGAAGTCCGCCCGCCGTGGCTAAGATGATTCAGCTGTCGAAGATGAAGGAGACGATACGTGTGTGCGGTGAGACGTTAAGAAGTTGTCTGTTAATTTTCAATATAAAAAACAATAGAGAGTAGTTGTTTTGTTTTTGACTTTATAAAAATCATATGTTTCTTGTGGACCATATGTTGGCCGCAACAAATATATTAAAAAATTCTAAAGTAATCAATAATTTGTCTTATGATTGCTCATAGTCGAAACCCATAACGAATAAATAGCCTTATATAAAAAAACAAAAACAAACAGTTTAGTGACAAAAAAAATTGACATCATAAGACTAAAATATAATAATAGGTTGAATTATAAGATGGACTTTCAATTTGGATTTTTTTTTCCATAGAAAAATTCAAATAAATACCATAAATTATAGTCTGCCGTGTGGTCTATAAATTGTTTATCCTATGGATTTCCTCCTAGTTAAGTGGTCATAATTTAGATCATTCTGAAAAAAAAAAATCATAAATTGGAGGCCAGTGGTCCGTGGTACCACGCCTAGAGAAGGGGAGAGGGCAAACCTTAACGGTCAAGGAATGTGATCTATTGACATTAGCTGTTCTTCCGGATTGTTGTCTTCCAGCAAACATGTAGGTTTAATTAAATCTAACCTACCGGTTCCATCACTGGAAATAATCAGTATGCACCACTTAATATAATAATCAGATACAGAAATTACTTGCAATTGTTTCAATAATTGACATGTATCTTTTTAAGAGCTGCTATGAGAGTATCCGTGTCAGCTATATCAGTCTGTGCATATCGAGGCATTTAAAAATCTATTCATTATTCGTTTATTTTTTTATAATCAATAAATCTATTTTTTAAAGAAATACTGAAGTATGGTATTTTTCAATGAACAACTCACAGTAGAACTTCAAAAACGTAAATTTAACAATAGAGGCTGCACAGACAGAGACGAATTTAGAAAACATATTAACACAATAAACGTTCTTGCGGGATATAAGAAATTTAGTTGTAATAAATGGACTGGAGAAAGGAAAGCAATTTAATTTATAAGAATAAACTACCTATGGAAATGGAAGAGGAAGAGAAGAATGTAGTAAAAAAAGAAATGGTATTGGTGTGTTGTCCCTACCTTCGCACAAAAAATTCAAGTTTTGTTTTCAGAAGTACTTGACCTTCCCCATAAATCTCAGGAAATAGCTAAATCATAAAGTTTTTAGAACTTGGAGGGAAAATAAATGTTCAATTATTTTTTAGGCCAAGGGGGATGAATAAAAAAAGTCACTAATCATATATAAATATGAGACATAAAACAATCGTTATTTATTCTCGTATAATTTCGAATCAATTATTGCATTACTTGGAAATACAGCATATAGGTATTAACAAGTTACATATCCTTCGTCGATGATCGATTTGATTTTTCACACTTGGCAGATTGAAATTTCCCGATGGCTTCTATGTCGGTCAGCAAAACAAGTGAAGGTTTTCTAGTTCTTCAATCGGACATGATGCAAATTTTACGACTGACAGGCGAATAGGATGTGAGCCAAATACGTTTCCTGATGTCCTTACAACTCCGGAAAATGATAAGTAGTTCATTGCCAGATAGTAATGTGTATGAATTTTTCATTTTTCAATGAAATTATATATTAAACGGGTTATAATCCAGTAATTTTTCGTTTTTCTAAACTCTATCTTGAGTATTATTAAACGTATCTTTTAGGACCTCGAATTTCAGTAATTTCACTCTATTTTAAAAACATGTATGATGTTTTTGGCGCGGTAGATTGCTCCATATGGATTGAGCATGGAATGAAAAATTAAAGAAAATTTTGGAGTTTTCCTTGAATAATCCAACTTCCCGTTTGAAAATTCCGATTTTTAATGCTAATCCAAAACCAAACAGCATATACAAAAATCCCAACTACCTAACCTTTTGTTTTCTTTCATGCCTGGACTATAATACAATCGATAATAATCAATTATCATAGAGCATTATATCCATTGTAATAGAGCATTATATTCATTATTATTGACATATCATGCTAATTTATTCGCTCTTGAGTTTTTATTCCAGTGGCCTTAAGGTGACAGACGAGCATTTTTCATTTGAGGTCAATGGATTAGATAATTTTATCCTTATAAAAGTTGAGTATGAAATAAGTCATATTATTGTCCAGTATTAAAAGGTGAATGATGCGCGCAAAAGACTACAGTGTTATCATTCATCTAGCAACTCTAACATATAACATGAAAAACTATTACAACGCTTATGGAATTTTTTTTTCTCTCTCACTTTTGTGAGGCTCGTTTTTTTATTTGTTATTATTATTATTATTATGTTATTATTTATTAATAAATTTGTATCTGTTTAATTTATATTTTTATTATACCTTACTTTGAAAGAAAAAGCATTTGGTGGTGCAGTTTTTTTCCCCTTAAAAGGCTATTATATGTTATGTTAGGTTTACGAATGTCGTTATTTTTGTCATTAACGATACTTTTCTCTCTTATTAAGAAATATATTTTTATATTTTTAATAAATATATGAATATATTTCTTAACCTCTTTAGCGAGCCTGACGTTGTTAGTCTTGTGAAACGATATTGTCTGAGATATGCTGGACATGTGGCTAGGTTAAAGGAACAGGAAACTCCTATAATATTACTGACGGAGATAGTCCATGGCCGAAGGAAAGTTGGCCGCCCTCGACTTCGATGGATTGACTGTGTAGCTGCTGATTGGTGGGGAGGCAGCACAAGACAGAAACTTCTTGAGGTTGCTGGTTAAGAAGGCCGGACTCATCAACTTGTTTTTGCGCCAAACTAACATATTTATTATAAAGAAAATTAATATATTTATATTTTAAATGTATAATAGATATATTTACCTATTTATTTTATTTTTTTTTTTTTTACGTTGTGTATAGTGTTAGGGGTGTATTTTATATGAGACAATACCCCTCTGTAAGACCCAACAGGCCGATCTGTTATTAAATCAATAATAATAAGAGATACGGTGTAAATTTTCTATCATTGAGAAAAATACGGGTTCAGCGAGAAAAATGTCTCTTGTAAAAGAAATGAATATCCAATTGTTCAATAATCAAATTAAGCGCATCTTTTAAAAAGGACATAACTGGTAATAATGCTTTAAATCTATATAATTTTAATATGTACAATAAATTAACGATGAGGTCATACTTAAATTGTAGAAAAAAATATAATATAGAACAGATGAAGTAAAACATGAATATAATTACTTATATATAACTTAAGTGAGGTTAACTCCGACAACAATAAAAAAAGAAGAAAAGGGGCAGAGAATAAACTCACACGACTGCAGAAATAATACTACTTTATTGTCACTCTTAACTCTTACATATAATTCCTATGTTTGTTAATAGGGGAAGTTAGGATTAAAACTAATAGTATGGCCAATCATACCATAATTCCCCCATACTAGCTTATGAACAGGTTTCGTAAACTCAAAAATAAGAGATACAAAGATGTCATAAAATACATAATATTAAAAAGAAACAGACACTGGACATACGAAGTATAAATATACAGTAAAACTAACTTTGTACACATAAAAAACAAAAAAAAAATTACAAGTAATTAGAACCTTACAACGCTAAGAAACATAACTCTAAATGTTCACTTATTAATCACTAAAACTATATACACCAGTTCCCTTTGATAACAAAACGGAAAAGAAAAAAAAAATTACTTCTCTACATGACAGTACATCTCATATCTGCAGTACTAAAACTTCCTAAAACAAAGAGAAAAAAAAAAGAAAAGGAAAGAGAGTAGAAAAAACATTTCTGTCATGCCGAGATGAGAATACTTCAGCGTACTTATTGAGATTGCAGTATATATTATTTTTATACCACATAGCCCAGGTGGGCCTTACATGGTTGATATAACTTATATTATATATATTTTTTAACAGTTGATTATGAGGGGGTATAGCCATACAAATGACACCCCTAACTATATAAAATGATCTTATTAAAAGAAAAAAAAATAATAAAATAAATAGATAAGAATAATGCTTCTTAATAAAAGAGGAAAGTAAAATTAATAACAAAAAATAATGATATTGGTACACTTAAATACAACAAACAATTGTCTTCTAATAGTAAAAAGAAACAATCTTTTCAGAAGGTTCAAGGTACATACTGACCATAGACCACTCCAGTGTGTGGGGAAACTGAAGGTATCGTCAACCAGGATAACTCGCTGGAAGGAGCTTCTAGAGGTTATATATAAACCGGGCAAAGAAAATGTGGTGGCCGATTGGTTGTCTCAAGCCATAACCACGCCTTGGAACAAGAAAATGGGGAACCGTCCGGTGTCATGAGGGAATGGACGCCTAGAGAGGAAGACCAGGATAAAGCGGAAGAAGATGGTTGGGAAGAATCTTCGAATAGCGAGAGCTTGGCTGAAGAAAGACCAGGAGATATAGAGGAAATTGAGGAAATAATGACAAGAAGAGGCAAATTATTTGGAATACAAAAACCACCGGAGTTACCAAAATTAAACATGGTGAGTACGGGAGAAGTAAAATAACGACAATCTGGTCGGAACCAGGTGTGAAGAATGACCAGATCTGTAGAATTTTGAAGAATTCTTCGAAGCCTGGAGAAAAACATCACCTGTATGTTGGCAACGAAACCGTTTGGGAGAAGATCAAGCGGCTATGGCGTGATAAACAGATTCCTATCAGAGGTGATAGGAAGCTGCGAGGTTTGTCTATGTACTAAGTGCGACACACATCCGCCTAAAGGAAGACAGGAGAAGACACCTACCACAGATGCACCACTCAAATATTTATCGACTCAAATCGACACATTCACATGGAAGGGGTACAAATGGGTGACCATGATTGACCTCTTCAGTAAGGCCGCAATGGCGCACCAGGTTTAAGATAAGTCTTCGGAAGCAGTATTGGCAGCTCTCCGCTTGTGGTTTCAGTTCTACGGAGTTCCCGAACGCATCTCATCGGATGGGGGAAGAGAATTTGACAACTCTTTGATACGAAAGGAAATGAAGGAGCTAGATGTTATATGGCACCTCAACACACCAGGACACCGCAAAAGTAGAGGAGGCGTACAGCGGCTTAACGGAACGAACGCTGAGCGATCACCTTCGATTGTACCAGGCAGACCAAGGGCTGGAACCGGACGTGGCAATGCCAAAGGCAATTGCGGCATACAATCATTCGGTGCACACCGTTACGGGGTTTTCGCCGTTTGAGATGCTTTTCGGGCTTTGTGGAATCCGGCGGGACTACAAGGGCACGGTGGGGGACGGTGATGAGATAAGTAATAATCATGTCACTAGAAAAAAGTTATGGGAAAAAGTCCGGGGAAAATTGGAGAGGGAAAAAACCAGGAGAGTAGCTCGGGAGAATTTAAACCTCACAG
>NW_027108126.1:139282-155425 GCF_000696795.3 Halyomorpha halys
AGTATGTTACAGCAGTTCACACGTGTTACATCTTATTCTTTCTTCTCTTTTTTTTTGACATTTGGCTTTCGCCGATACTTAACTTATATATATATCAGCTGTTCGACACAATCAGCTGGTAGGGCCTGTCTGCTGTTATTGTACTCGGGCCGTAACTCCCCTCCCACCAAGTTACAAATTATCATCATAAACTTATACTGAACAATGTAATAACATATAAAAAAAATTGCATACTATTTACAATAAACTATAGTCAGTTAACAATAGGCTTACACGCCTTTTAAATTCAATCATATACAAAAGAAAAATACATATATCTTAACACTGTAAAAAATATACATACACATAAATATAAAACAAAAGAACTCCACATTTATCATGAAATTAATATGCAAAAAAATTAACGATAAAAAAAAAATAACTACATTTCTGGTAGTCTAATCTAGTTTAGATTATATCATACAGATGATATGAAGAAACTTTATATTGTAATTGCCAGAACTTTCTACTGTTCAATATGGACAGTTTTCCTCTTTCTTGGTTCTTTGACACTTTTTATTGTAACAATATTATGCTTTCTAATGACAATCACTCTGAATGGGCCCCATTCATAACTCTGCTGTTAGTCCCCACTTTCCTATGTACCACCGTACCAATATTTATTTTACTCATCAGGTCTCTCTCTCTCTCTCTCTCTCTCTCTCTCTCTCTCTCTCTTGAGGGGGGAGACCCTCAAGGCTTAGTCCTGGGACCGTTGCTCTTTCTTTTATACGTATTGGATATCTCATCAATACTTAAATCATGTAAATATCACATTTATGCCGATGGTATTATCATTTATATGTCTTCGAGTCCTGATAATTTTAATGAATCCATAGAAAAATAAATCAAGATGTAAGAGAAATATTTGCCAGGTCAGTAAACCTTAAACTCACCTTGAACCCATAAAGACAAAAGCAATAATTTTCGGTAGCAAATTTTATGTAAAACCATTAGTCGTAGGAAATTGTCCAAAAATTCGTTTAAATGATATACCCATTGAATACTCTCAAACTTTACTACTCTTGGGTTTAACATTCTTTTCATTGGCAAGACCATGCAGTTAGTATATCTCGGAAATGTTTTAGAAATTTGGGCCAGTTACGCAGGAATGGAGAATGCTTGCCTATCTTTGTACGGAAACATCTTGTTCAGACACTAATAATACCACACATCGACTATTGTAGTATATTATTTACAGATATGCAGGGCAAAGACTTATCAATCCTTCAGAGGGCATTTAATGCATGTGTTAGATTCATTTTCGATGTTCCAGTTCATGCAGTTCATGCCCGTTCGAGCATGTAACGCCGTTTTTCGAAGAACTCTGTTGGCTAAAACTCCCTGAAAAAAGAAAATACATGCTGGGTAGTTTCCTGTACCAACTTTTTAAAGATAAAACTCCTAATTTCCTTCACGATCTCTTTGAAAAACAAAGTCCTCAATTGCATCACAAGTTTTGGAATCATCTAATGTCAAATAAATTACTTCTCCAATATTACCATTTATTAGGAGGAAGAATCACGATTCAAGTCCTTTTATTGGTGTAAAAAAATCTTCCATGATAAGAACGAATCCTTTAATCGAGTTTTTACGTTTCTTCACCAACCTTTCGTCTTAATCCCCCTCCTTCTTTCATTATTATTTTTTGGGGATTGGGCTAGAGGATTGAACTTGAACTTCCTAATATTCTTAGTGCAAGAATGACGGACTATCCTAAGTTAACCAACCTATTCAAGCCAGAGTGGGATAGTCTAGCTATATACATACCCCAAGTTTCCACATTCAAAACATCGGGTGCGGGGGGATTGTGCTACCAGGTGTCCGACACATTTACGACACCCATGAGGGATGTGACAGCCGTGCGGGTTGGGGCCTATGTCCCAGTGCGCTCGGTTAGGTACGTTGTGGGTTCGATTTCCACCTGGGACAGTTAAAAATTCCTTTTTCGGCAGTGTCGAAGAATGAATCTTGACACTCCAGCCTTGGTTAGTACATGGCAGCAACTCAGGTAGCCGTCAAAGGTTGGCAAAAAGGACCACTTGGCCCTCTTGCTGGACTTGTTCCCACCATCAAATACCAGAACCAAATACCACACCCATGGAACTTGCGATCCTCCGTCAACCATTACTTCTAGGTTTAGTTTGAAGGGTCCAAAGTTGAAGGATATTTTCTGTGTTACTAGTTCTCTCTCTTCTACCATCTCAGTGTTCTCTTCTTTTCCAAGGGTTGGACATGTTTCTTGCCCGTTGACATTCAACCCGGCTCTTCTACTTCCATTCGGGTCTAAACCTCACTAGCGCGTGTATCTATGATATTTTGAGCACATTCCACAAACGAGCGATCTCACTCAAATCACTCGTTCTTCCCCAGCTCTTTTGCCAATTGAACCTTTGTACCATGAATAGGAATTGCATTCGACCTTGTACCTGGATTGTTTCCATCATCATAACTAGTTTATCAGCAATTCTGTTGTAGCGTGCCAGGAGTTCCGCGGCATACTGCCCACCAGACTGTTTTCTTTGTCTCTCTAATCATCATGAATATGTCTTCCTCTGGGGAACACTGTCCTCCTCCGGACGCCTTCTTTAATCTCTCCTTGATAACTCTCCAAGGGGAAGAGATCCGCTTGAATCTGATTGAGGATGGTCCTCTTCACTCTGAGACGCCCATTGCTTTTAGTGCCTCGAGTTGATTTTCGATAGACTTAGCCTCAAAGCGGCTTTTTAGTCGATCATCCCCTTTTATGAAGTGGCTTAGTTTTTCCATTTATCCTCTAAACCGTTCTAAGTCAGAAACGGCCTTCCTCAAGTCTTGAGCGGTTGTGCGTACTTTTATCCACTACAGTGTTGTAGCGTGGGCTTACGAGAGACTTCCGGTAGTGGAGCAAACTCCGGGGGAGGTGCTTTCTCGACCCCATTTTGATTTAAAACTTCCTGGTTCAAAACTGCTTGTCTGACAATCCAGTTGGCAGCCATTATTAAAAATAAAGATTAAAGAAGAAAAAAATTGTGAGATAAGAAAACAACAACAAAAAATTGTCTTTATAACAAAAATTACTCAGGTATCAAAAGTTCCCGGATTGTGTTCCCGGGTTGAGTTCCCGCATTAACAACACAATTTCGAAATTGTGCGGGTAGCAGGGAATGTCCGATACATCTGGAGATGATGGTCAAGCAGGCAAAGAAGACCCGGTATGCGTAGACTGCATATCCGGCAGGTCAATATGGGCCGAAGAAAAGTGGTCGCGGACGAATTGAGAACTCTCGCCCGAAGTGCTGACATCTTGGCGATTCAGGAGCCATGTTGTTGGAAGAATATGGTCACAGGTTTAGGTACTACGTCGAGGGTGGTCGAGCTTGGCAGTGGCGAGAGGAGGCCTAGAGCAGCGATTGTGGTCGTTAATCCTGCCCTCGACGTATTGGAAGTGAAGCAATTCACCACAGCAGAGCAGGTGGGGCAGAGTGCCTTCGCTCTGGTCTCAGCATACATGCCGCCGCGACAGGCAAATGTAAATATTAATATAACTGCTGTGGAGGCTGTCGTGCTTAAGTATAAAAGTGTGATAGTATGTTCCGATACCAATTCGTGGAGCAAGACCTGGAGTTTGGTTCGGACAGACGCCAGAGGGAGCTTGGTAGAAGAATGCGTGGTGAGGTGTCAGCTGGTCATTAGGAACGAGCCTTCTGGTCCCACATTTGTAGGAGCGCGGGGCCAGAGTTCCTGGCTTCCATAGCGAAGCGTATTGCAGACTGGACCCTACGGTCAGACACGAGCGCGGACCCTGAACAAGTAGGGTCGGAAATGCTCTATTGGCCATATTATCCCAAATAGTTCTCGTCCCAAGGGGCTCTAACGTACTTCTGCCTCTCTGAGATGCCTACTCCTGTGAAAGCACTGCTCCCACCGCGTACTCACTAGCGTCTGTTGTCAACCTGAATTGCTTCTGAAAGTACGGAAACGCTAGTACTGGTTTCTTCTGCAACTGGTTAATGCATTTACGAATATTTCTCTCAGTGGCTGGCGTCATTACTATTGAACTACCTTTTTTAAGCAAATTATTAAGGGGTATTCCGCCATATCAGGGACGAACCGACGATAGCAGTTTAATGCCCCTCAAACCTCCTAATTCCTTTTATGTCAGTCGGGACCGCCATTCGATGTAAGGCCGCTACTTTCTTCACATTCGGTCTAGCTCCCTCTTGAGATATGGTATGTCCTACAAAATTTATCCGTTTTTGTCCAGCAATGACCGTATCCGATTTACTAAATACTAGGAGGTCATCCAAGTAATTTTGGCATACTGCTTCATCTAACGCTCTCAAGGATTCGTCAACCAGCCTCTGGAATGTAATGGGCGCGTTCTTCAGTCCAGACGACATACGCGTAAATTTGTAATGTCATCTTTCGAAAGTAAAAGTAGTTTTGTGTTAATCCACTGGGTGCATACGAATCTGGGGATACCCTTTCCAAGTCTAGGGTACTTAAGATTTTAGGCCCTCCTAGTCTGTCATGGTTATCGTCAAACCTCGATATCGGGTACTTCGCTTCGACGGTATCCTCATTGAGCTTACGATAGTCGATGACCACCCTATATTTTTCCTCGTTCTCACCTGGCAAACCTTTCTTCCGAACTGCCCATAAGGGACTATTAAAGGGTGATGTACTGTCCACAATGATTCCTTGCCTTCTTAAGTTTCCGATTTCCTCTCTTATGTGGTTCCGGAGTACCTGTGGGTATCGTTGTTCTATAACATATTTCACTCTTTCCTGCTTTAGTGGAATCTCATTAAACATCCTTCTTGTTGCACCCAATACCTCTCCTTCATTAAAGAAAATGTCATCAAATTCTGTTGTAAGTGCGTCCTTCCAATTCTCCGCCTGCGTTACTGCAACTACTTGAGCCTTCCCGTCTGATATTGTTTTTTGGCATTTGTACTTCTTTCAAATATTTATTACATTTTTTTCTGTCATTATACTTTAATCTAATTATATTTATTTCATGATGTAATTTGCATGCTAGAGGTGGGTAAGAAATAAGAGTCCTTATATATTTCTAAATATAATAGATAAAGCTTCTTTATGAACAACCTTTTTATGCACTCCACTGGTTGGTAATTGTATATGAAAAACATTATTTCGAGTAAAAAAAAAAAATCCTACTTAGAATATATTTGAAATATGGTTATGATTTATTTCTTTAGTTTTTAATTTTTATTTATCTTGTATTATTACTTCGATTATTCTATTTTATTATAATCTAGAATACAACCAATTTAATGTTTTATTGATACTTGCTAAGTATAAATTTCCATAAATTATAGATCATCTTTTTCACCTAAAGGATATCACTTATAATTAAATACCTGCTAAGTTTCTTTCATGAACTTTAATTTAAGTAATTTAATCTGAAATTACTGCAACTATAAAAAAACATCATAAATGAGTTGATAATATTTTTTATGAATGTATTATACAGAAGATGTATACAACTTTTTGAAAGGCGTGAAGGTTTGAAATTGAGAGCAAACCATAAGCTACTCATGAATTGAAAAGATTCCTAATACAGCTGCTTCTAACTTAATTAATTGCAAAGTACAAGATTTTTTGCCCGTAAGTATTTGAGTTTGTTGATGTGCTTTTGCTAATACAATATATACAGAAATATCTAAAAGCAGCGCCTCGAAGAAGACTTGGAAACGGCTCCCATTGAAAGAATTATGATTTAACTAACTTCAAGAATTCAATCGTAATTTTGGATTCTGTTGTTTTTCCTTCCCGTTTCTCACATCTATAATCGGGGAAAGGTCATGGAAACTTGGCTTTATATGAAATGAAAGAGTGCTGATCTTGCAAAGTTGGAGCCAAGGGATATTACTTGCTAGTCATCAATCAGGGCCCACCTCGCTCTCACTTAAGAATAAAAGCAGTTTAGAAAATGTCATGATATTGGTTATTCAGTATTCCTAACCGTCCTTAATAGTACCAATCAAGCGCTCACGCATTACAAAATCTTGGGGTTTCTTTTCAGAGTGAATGGAAGATATGCTAAGTAGCATCGTTATGCCCTCATTACTAACCACCTTTTTGGAAATATGGAAATCCGTAATAAGGTAAGTCGTGCAAGAGCATGTGAAGATGTAACTGATTATGTGCTTGGCATAGAACAGAAGGTGCTAATATCTGTCCTAATTTTGTTTCTAAGTGAATATAACTTTTCTCTTGGGTCTAAATATAGTCATGACCTGAGTACTTTCCTAAACTTACTGCGTTAGTATAATTAAGGTTAATTTTCAGATTTTAAAAAACTAAGGATCACAATTATTTATTTAATAAAACAAGTCAAAGTCGGGTTGTAGACTTTTGGTGAATTTATTATGAACCCCTACTTCCTTAATAGAAAAAAAAAATCATTTTTGCTCTATAAAAAGAAATTGTGTTGATAACACACATAATAGAAATAGATAATGTTATTTGTCATGCCATACAAATACGGCATCATATTAAACAGTATCAATTTCAATACAGTGTATCTATCTATTTGACCTGTTATAAAATAAAAAGTTATATGAAAGAATACTACTAATACATATCTCAATCAAAATAAAAATAATATTCGAATTAATATCGAGTAATACATTTTGGAAAAGGAGTTCAAGTTCATTACCATCATCACAATTTTGGAGAAAAAAAATCCTGTTAGTATGGACCTGAATGAGGAAAAACAAAAATTAATTCTATAGACACAATAAGGGAACTAGTTGATAATGCTTCTATTCAAAAGCTGCATAAATATAGCTAAAACATGGTGGGAACAGAATCTTGGAACTAAAATATTGAGAGTTTCAATGTAACCTTCTCTACTTTAGTTATTCAAAACCTATCTTTTAGACTGGTTGCAACAATCATCACCTATCGGATCATGATAAAAATGAATATGGGGTAATGTAAATATTGTGTAAAAAAAAATCTTACCTGAAAATTAAAATGAAATTATATCAGTTTATGTCCCTTATTTCCTCGGTTGCCGAACAGTATACCTGTAACATACCAAATGTATATGTCATAAAGTATAGTTAACATTCATATATATTTATGATTATCTGAGACATGGATTGATGAAATACGATTTCATGTTATTAACTGAAACTGATTAGTTTTTATCTACCATCACCTTAAAATAGTTTGAATTAAAGAAAGTAAAGAGCAGTCTATCACTCTTGCATGCATTTGTACTTGTTTTTGACTGCTTATTAATTTATTATTTTTAAAAAATGCAATGTAGTTATAATGTCTTTCTCTATTGTTATATGCTACTGTTTATCAAAAATTATCCCAATTGAGCGGAATTTTTTATTTAATCAGAAGACTATATCAAACAAACATCAAGGTATTAAAATAATTCCAATGTAATATATGAGTTCAGCATTATTTCAATTATCTGGAACAGTTATGATAAACTTAATGTACCAAATAAGTAATTGATAATTATAATCATGTTCGAGATGAACTACTTATCAATTTCAGGGAATGAACCTTCGTAATCTTAAGACAAGAGAAGATATCTTAAGATTACGAAGGAGGCAAATTTATAGAGGTATGTTGTACTGCTCATTGCAACTCCGAAACTAGTATTCAAATGTAGATTTAAAAAAAAATTGGAAGTGTGGAAAAAATCATCCGTGCATCTCTGATGTGAATTGTAATTCAATAATGAAGGCAAATTGCTATGTTGGAGTAATGTTTAGTATGACTCAGTGGTGGCTCTTGGGTCAAAGAATACCATCCAATCTCAAGTCAAGGTTCAATTGGAATTTGGAATTCTGAATCTTATTGAAACAAATAAAAACGTAAAAGAAATGGCAATATCAGTTGAATATTTACGAAGCCCAATATTGGTTTTTAACTAGTGATTTTCTCTTATTAATATCATTTTATTAATTAAAAGTCGATTTTTGCGAATCCTTTTCCTCTTTGTGGTTAGAGAACAATGTCTAAGGTTCAATAGGTTTAATTATAACAATATATACATATATTTTTTTTTCCATATCCCTAAATTTAATTGACCAGATTTGATCTATTATAGTATAAAACGAATAAATTAGTTGAAAATTAAAGTCTTTTTTTTTGACAACGTGTATCAAATGCTGATAACTAGTATGATCCTTCCCTGAATACACGAAGCAGAGAGGGGGGAGGAGTAAAACGATCTTGTTTTGCTTCGGCCTCCTCCACTCACCTTAATTGTCTGGTTAAAGCAGCGGAAATATTCTTGCATTAAGTTTAAATTTTCTTTCCTTTTTCAATTGCGCAATTTAAGTCTTAATTGTCTTTTTCGATTGATTTAAGAGTTTTGAAACAAGTTACACCAAGATTCGAAATTAATACGTTTATTTTTATTGATTCGAAAATTGATGAAAGTTTGCAAATAGCCTGGTGAAAATAAACTTCGTGAATTTTTCATTTCTTATTTATATGTTTTTAGCTGCTTAAAAAAATCAATTCACAGCCACAAAATCAAAAAGCATTCGATTTTACCAAGCCATAATACGCTCTGACAATATACCAATTCCCCATGCATTGACATAAATGATCGAACACAGGAAATCTGCCTGAACAAATATTTTCACCCATATACAAAATACCCAGATTATTTCTATTCAATAATAATTCTTTATTAACTTTGGATTTGCCGAGAAATCTGTTTATTTCAACAAGTTTCGGTCCGACACACTGCCTCATGCATCGGAGAAGATGAGACTCGTTCTAGTTGTGTTACAGCTGCGTTGTTAGTAACAAAATGGAACAACGAAAATGTTGAGGAAGAGCCCAGCGTATACAAGACATGACCCCCATTTAGTTAGCCTATCCCATTAACTTTGAGTCAAGGCTCTGCCCTCTCACGCCGCATTACCTTTTCTTTTTTTAAAATTTTCTTTATTATTTTTTTAAAGGTTTTTAAATTGCTATATTATACTTGCCCAATTCAGTTACGATTGTCTGCCAAGTTTTCTCAGATTGAGGGAAGCAGTGTTGGTCTGGCGACGAGGCAACTGACTGACTGGAATATATCACCTTGTATAGTTTTATTAATCGTTATAGTGGTACTAGTTTTTTTATAGTGTTTGTCGGTATTGCACCTTCATGATCACTTAACTTTATGATGATAAATATAATCTATTCTTGTAAGAGCTAATTATAAGACCTGTCCGATTATATGACAGGCTGCCCCTGGACAACTAATGATTCTAACTTAAAACTACTGATATATCATTTTACTTCTTGCGATGAAATTTAAGTTGAAGAGTTTTATAATTAGATCGGATAGATTTAGGTTTGATGATTGAAAAACTTGCAGATTATTACAAAAAAAATCCGTGATGTTGTGCAAGAAGGGGGCGTTATAGGGCAAGTGGCAAGGACATGGTTCCTTCGGCCTATTCTTATATAAAGGTCATTTTCTAATCCCAGTTCCGTTTCGTTCACTTAATTTTTTTTTCTCTAGAGGAGATCGTTAGACCAGCTAACAAAATTTGATTTTAATTTTTTTTTAAGTCGCTATGAATCGGTTTTTTACTGAAATTGTTTTTTTAGACATATATTTAACTTGTCCAAAATCAGACTGACTAATCTCAACTTTGATATTTATTAAATTAATGTTAATTTTTTTAATTTTTGTCGTTATACTGATAACCCAAATGACATGGCCATTGTAGTAGTAGATACAGTCTCATAAATAGTTATTAACCAATATTTTGGAGGGACATTGTACCTTGTCCAAACATGAAGATAATATTAATTATGAAAGAGGGCCGTGGGGCCAATACCAATATAACAATATCATATATTATAGTTATAATATTCAGTTTTACTGAGATGCGTGTTCTTTTGTTGCTATACTGCTCCTTAAGTTTAATTGATAATAAAAAAATCGAAAAGCAGGTACTAAAAAAAGAAAAAAAATCACCTATACTTTACGGTATACTAACACACTTAGCAGCCAACATGTTACAAAATAATCGATAGAAGTATCCAGGGATTGATAGGCCTGAACAAGCGGTAAAAAAGTGACATTGTGTGGGATTAACCATATACAATCGAGAGAGAATGGTGTTTCTTCACTGATGGATTTCATGAAGGTCGGTGGACATTGTTGTCATAGCTTTGCTCACTTTTCTTCTTTATAGTCCTCAAAGCTAATTGACACGGTCAATTTTATTCAGCACAGAACCACACAACAGTTTTTGTTATCGGGGAGGTGTGGGAGGGGATGTTGGTCATTGAGAATCGGGTAGTTGCACAGCATATCCTTAATGTCTTTAGTCACAAGTATTACCAACATTTTTGTACCTCATAACAAGGTTCAATCGATTAATTTATGAATTTTTTTTATCATCGCGTTTCAATAATTTGATAAAACAATTATGATGTTATTATAGATTTTATATGCAGAAATATTGGCGATCTAGTTATGAACTAACTGTATATTTATTCCGTTTTATTTTTTTTCCTGTAACATATAAATGAAATACTTTTCAATTATTTACTTCGATAATTGGTAATCTTAAATTTTTACTGTAAAAGTATGTTGAAACTGGATAGCGTGTGATAAAGCTGCAGTTCTTGAGATTCATTGAATATATATATATATAAGTTAAGTATCGGCGAAAGCCAAATGTCAAAAAAGAGAAGAAGGAATAAGATGTAACACATGTGAACTGCTGTAACATAACTAACTTTATTGGTTTTTTTTTTTTTGTTTAAGTTAGCTGTGTATATTCTCATAATAATAAACAAGAACTCTGTACTAGTAGGATTACTTATCACTAAGGTTGACAACAAACCAATTCCTATATATATATCAGACGTCTATATATAATAAAGCCAGTTGTTAAAGTATCCTTGCCTCGTTATTCTGCCCGAACCCCCATTTATTTTAAGGTAATCTTTCAGTCTAATCATAAGTGGTGCCGAAACCCGGGAGTTTTAGATTCCGAATTTTCGTTACGCGGTCAGTAATATCGCGAACCGATAACGATATCAGTAGGAATTCTTGAACCAGGAAGGGAGTTATAGCCAGTAATCTAAGATGGTGGAAGCGGCAGAAGAACTGAAGAAGCTCGAGTACCAGTTGGCTCAGTCAACCGTGGAGCGGCAGAAACTCGAGGTCCAGCTTTCTAAAGCAACTGAGAATACTCAAATCGAATTGCTGAAGATAAGAACGCAGAACTCTGCGTTCATCCACGAGGTAATTAGCCAGCTGGAACCGTTCACTGGGATAGTAGGGGACCTAGAACATTTCCTCAAGGGCGGGGATCAGATCAAAAGTTTAATCGCCGCCCGACAAGGAACAGGCGCGCTGTTAGAGTCTGATGTAAAACTACTTGAGGCCTCCCTGGTTGGTCGTATCTCAAGACGGGTTCTGAATGCAGTACAGGGCGACCTGACACTACCCTGGGACACGTTGAAGGTTCGCCTCAAGAAATTTTACGGCGGCGGAAGATGGACTCCGGAGGAGGACGTTTTTTATTTATTTAAGGAACGGCGAGCCCAGAGTCAGTCGGAAGGTGAGTTCGCAGAGAAACTTCTAGTCCTTTATAACCGGCTGACGGAGAAAATGGTGGAGACTTGTGGGCAGGCAGAGGGATCCCAGAAGATGGAGTTCCTAAAAGGGGTGCTGAAGGTCCAACTTAATCATTATTTGGACCGCCCTGGTTCGCTTCCCAGGGACCGGGATTTTATCGACTGCGCCCATGACCTTGTGGATGCGAGGGAACCTAGCGAAGCCCGCTTCGAGAAATATGTAGCAGAGTGGACGGAGGTGAGGTCGCCACGAAGACAGCAGCGAAGCTCCGGCAGACGGACCACCCACGATAGGGGCAACTTTGAAAAGAGGCCAAGTAGAAGACCAGAGGACAGAAGGCAGCGATCGGACCGGCGCTGCTATGAGTGTAATAAGACCGGACACGTAGCCGCGCAGTGCAAGTACACAAGATGCTACGAGTGTGGCAGACAGGGGCATGAAGTTCGTGAATTCCCGAGACACCGTGTGCCGGGGGTTACACACTAGGAGAGAACCTCCACCGGAACCTATGGAAGTCAATAATCAGGACTGGACCAACAGGAGGGCCGAAAAGAGGAGCGGAAGACGATTCACCAGCGATGAATCATCAGGCGAGGAGAGCATCCGTTCTGAGCGCAGCCACCCGGCTTCGAGAAGCCATGAGGTAAGAGGAGGGAACCCCTGGGTGGGAAGGGCATCCGGAGCCGAGGTAGTAGTGGGTCGCGACCTTTCAAACTGAGGACGCGGTAATGGGTGGGGCAACCGGCGGGGCGAGTCAATAATTTGTAATAGCGTACGGGGTGGTCGCGTTACAAGGTTGCCCGTGGCGAGTTTGGAAAAGTCAGGGGTGAGGTTCCTGATAGATACCGGGAGTACCAACTCCTTAGTTAGCCGAAGGGGGGCGGAGCAATTAGGCATTTGGGCGGGCCGTAAACAATGCGCTTGTACGGTGTCTACTGTCAGCGGAAAATGCCAAACATTGGGGGAAACGAGTCTCAACCTGGGAGAATTGGCAGGGTTGGATACAAAAGTTCTTATCCATATTATCGAAGAGTTAATGGCAGGGTACGAACTGATCATAGGGTGTGACGTACTCCAACGAGTGGGGTTTAAACTCAACGTTAACAATAAGAGATGGCGATATACAATCGGTAAACGAAGGTACGAAGTAATGGCTAAAGGGAAAAGTGGGAGTATGAGAATTGGAGCGGTAGACTGGGATCGGACGTTGATGCGCTTGGTCGATAAAAACGATGACCTATTTTATCGGGAGGGAGAACTTTTGGCCACCACTGGGAAAACTGAACACCAGATCCATTTAAAGTCGGAAAACCCAATCTACGTAAAAGATAGGCGCTAACCCCAGGCCATGAGGACTATTATTAGAGAACAATTAGACGAACTTCTCCGACTAGGCATTATACGTCAAAGTAATTCTCCGTTTAATAGCCCACTGTGGGTGGTAGAGAAAAAACAGGGTGAACGAAGTGGAGCTACAAAACAATACAGAGTCGTGGTGGACTATCGCAAGCTGAATGAGGTAACGAAGAATGAGCGGTATCCACTGCCGCGGATCGAGGACATCCTGGACAGACTATCGGGGGCGACTATTTTCAGTACCATCGATCATAAAAGCGGTTATCATCAGGTTAAGATGGCGGAGGCAGACATACCGAAGACGGCATTTTCCTGCGAGCGTGGTCATTTTGAGTTCGTGCGAATGCCTTTCGGGCTGAAGGTAGCTTCGTTGACCTTCCAACGTCTCATGGATGAGCTACAGCGGACCCTCGGGGAGGACTTCTCGAAAGTCTACA
The DNA here is from genome assembly GCF_000696795.3 of Halyomorpha halys. Classification (NCBI taxonomy): domain Eukaryota; kingdom Metazoa; phylum Arthropoda; class Insecta; order Hemiptera; family Pentatomidae; genus Halyomorpha; species Halyomorpha halys. The sequence continues at coordinate 152,699 of NW_027108126.1, forward strand.
TGGACGACCTGATCGTGTTCAGCAAGAACGAGCGGGAGCATGCCGAACATTTAGCACGGGTTCTTGATAGAGTTCGAGAATTAGGTCTCAAGCTATCACGCGAGAAATCGAAGTTCGGACTTGGTGAAATCCGGTTTTTGGGTCACGTAGTATCGCGACACGGGGTGCAGCCGGATCAAGAACGGGTGAAAGCGATCCAGAACGCGCCGTTGCCGAGGAATGCCCGCGGAGTGAGGAGGTTTCTGGGGATGATTAATTATTACCGCAAGTTCATTCCTGGGATTGCGGAAATTACACACCCGCTAAACGAAATTTTAAAGAAAGGGAAACGGTTCTCCCTAGGTCCTGAACAGGTCGCGAGTATCGAGGAATGTCGGAAGATTTTAACAACGCGGCCCTTGTTGGCTTTCCCCGATTTCCAGAGATCATTCAAAGTGACCACAGACGCTAGCCAAGTAGCTATCGGGGCCGTTCTGTCGCAATATTTCGAAGAGGGCGAAAAACCGATTGCATACGCCGGACGAAAACTAAATTCGGCCGAACAACGATACAGCGGTATTGAACGCGAACTTTTGGCGGTTGTATGGGCGGTAGAGTATTTTCGGCCATATGTGTACGGCAGGAAGTTTGAACTCGCAACTGACCATAAACCTCTCCTACACCTCGGATCGTTAAAAGAGTCATCAGCGCGCGTATCGCGATGGAAAGAAAGTCTCGCGGCATATAATTTCCACATCTTGCACAAGAGTGGCGTCGACAATGTAGTGCCCGATTGGTTATCGCGAGACCTAGTGGTGAACGCGATCGAGGACGAGGAAGCACCGGGCGAACCGTTTGCGCTGAGGTATCTACGCGAATGGGCGGAGAGCGAGCCGGAAATTCCAGTAGTCCAACACGAATCAGATGGAAATGCGACGCCGACAGACAGACCCTCGGAACTTCCGGAAATTGATGACATAATCAACGATAAGAAGTTTCAAATTATTATCAAATCCAAGCAGGCTGCCGGGACGGAAACAAGGGCGAGTGTTTACGAGGGCTTATTGTCTATACTGATCCGCACAACCGCTACAATAGAGGAGCATGAACTGGAGCGTATATTTACGGAATTTGCGAGACCTGGTCGTAGTTGCCACGTGCACGTGGGAAATAGAATAATAGGGGACAAACTCAAGCGACTGTGGAGACAAGAACGGGTAGGCGTGGGGTATACGTTAATCAGGTGCCTACAACAGGTAGAAACGGTCGCCGATCCGGAAGCACAACGTAAACTCGTCGCCGACCACCACGCAGGCAAAACGAACCACCGGGGTATAGAGGAAACGTTACGCGCTCTAAAAAGGCTATATTTCTGGAAATCAATCAGGCGCACCGTGGGTGATTGTATCGCGGCGTGCGTCGTATGTCAACAGGCCAAATACGATCGCCGACCCCCAGTAGCAGAACAGGTAGCCACACCCACCGCACGTGAACCCTTACAATCGGTCCAAGTGGACATCTATTCTAACGAGAATCAGTCGTGGCTAACAGCGGTTGACCCGTTAGTAAAAATAGTAAAATTGCGATGGCGTATCCTATCGAAGCGAAGACCCCGGGGGCGGTATGGGAGGGGATTCTCCAATGGTGCGCAACTTATGGGGTACCGGATGAAATCACATCGGATTGTGGTCGAGAATTCGATAACGCATTAATTCGCAGTGAGAGCAAAATGCTGGGGATTACCTAGCGACTCAACACCCCCCATCACATCAAGGGCAGGGGCGCGGTCGAACGATTGCACAACACGCTAGGGGAACACCTTCGGTTGCTCAGATTAGGGCGAAATCTCGAGCCATACGAAGCCATGCCACGCGCAGTTATAGCGTATAACAACACTATACACGCGGCCACAGGGTTATCGCCCGTAGAGATAGTGTTTGGACAAAGGCGTCGCGATAGAGGAGACCTAATTACAACCAACAACAATGACCTCAGAGCGAATCTTTATCAGAAAAGGGAGCAGCGCCGAGAAACGTGGGCAAAGGTACGAGATAGGTTGATACGCGAAAAAAAAATAAGAGTTATTAAAGCCAATGACCGCCCCACAGTCTATAAAACGGGCCCGCTGGCGTTGGGTACAATCGTATATCGTCGATTGCGAACCGCCCGCAATAAAACGGCAGCGCGTTACGAGGGCCCCTATCGGATGACTACAATTAGGGAACATAATTTATTTACGATAAAGGACGTAAATCACCCATTTCGGTCCCGCACAGTTCATCTTGAAGAACTGCGAATACTCCCCATAGTGCAAGGTACCGAGCCGGACGACGGCGCTCAGCCTGGACCATCAAGAGAGTGATTTTTTGTTTCTGTGTTTTTCTATTTTTTTTTTTTTTTGTGCATTTTGTTGCTGCTTTCAGTGATTGTATCAGTTACGATTATAACTCATGTAGTAGGGCTTTACATTGTATAATTATGTGTTAGTTCTTAGCTTCAGTGTTATGGAAATAAATTTTTTTTTTTGTTGTTATTAAGCATAGCTTAGAGGAATAAAAACGAGCATATGTATATAGATTCTTTCTTGCTTTGTAATATGTTTAGCTTTAAGAGTTTTTTTATGTTTAGCTTTAAAAGTTTTTTTTCTTTTCTATAGTTCCTCCATACGAAGGAACTGGAGGGAGGGAGTTAGCTGTGTATATTCTCATAATAATAAACAAGAACTCTGTACTAGTAGGATTACTTATC
>NW_027108126.1:160408-178976 GCF_000696795.3 Halyomorpha halys
AAGATTAAGATAGGAGGTAAAACTTACAAATGTCGCCAACAACAGAGGAATGAGGGTGCACGAATTGGGGCAATCAATCAAGCTGAGGACTGGAGGACTCGCGCCCTAGAGCCCTTACCCGCCGCTGACGCATATACTTTCTTCCACCGATTCTAATTTTCCATCGTCTCTTGTTATTTCTCATTCAAATCACAACCCATGATCACTTGGTCATTTCTTGGCATTTCTTCCACCACATGGACTATCAGATTCTTACCCTTACCATCCCCTTCACCTAATTCCATTACCATCTCCTCTTTTACAATGCAGGGTCCACCCAGAGTAACTAATCGGTATTTACATCCTACTCTCCACCACTCAATTTCTCCAGCGCTTACCGGGATGCGCTTGTATTAAAGCTCCCAGTATCTACAAGGCATCTGACTCTTCCTCTTACTCGAATAATAGGAAGACTGCCAGTCCCTTTCTTCACATTGTGCTCACCAATGTGCGGTCGCCTTTCTACCGGTACGTTTCTCAAATCTCCTCTGCGCTTCTTGCTTCATCTTCGGTGCGCCTCCACACGTTCCTCCTTCTGGGCTGTCCTCTTCCTAGATCCGTACCATCTGCTTCGGTCTCTGAAACATCCGATACTTCTGTGGAATCGCTTGCGGATTTGATTCTTCTCTGAGATGCTCTTCTCCATCTCAGAATCAGGGTGTTAACCTCAATCGGTTCCACCTGGTCCGATCTCTGCCTACGGTACTCATAGAAACATTGTCTCGCAATGTGTCCCTCGTTTCCACATTACCGAATAATTCTTGAAATACCCAGTTCGGGGACACTGGGCACCAGGTACCCAATTTTGCCACATCCGTGCCGCGGTCGTCACGCCGGCTACTGCTTCTGGTCCTCTGTCCCTATTCGGTGTTTCATCCCTACCACTATCCTTGTACTCTCTTCTTCTTAAAGGCAACGGAGTTGTTCTAGGCCGATTGTATGTAATCCTAGTACACCGTAGCTCTTACTATTACATTCGGGCCTCCTATACCCGGGCACTTGTGTCTATTAGCTGCTGTGCTCACTCTAAGATTGAGCGTTCTCTCAGCATTCCCTCCTTCTTCCCCGGCTCTTTTGCCAACTGAAGCTTTAGTACATTGGATAGGAATTGTATTCGACTCTGTACCTGAATTGTCTCCAACATCTCGCTGAGTTTATCGGTGATTCTGTTGTATCGTGCTAGGAGTTTCACGGCATACTGCCCATTAGACTGTCTCGGTTTCTTGGTGTCTTCCGGCAATGGCAATATAAAAACTGAAGTGTTCTCGTTCTAGATTGTATTACAGAGAAATTAGTTACTTATTCTATTTATTGTTTTTTGTTTTAAGATTGTTATTGATTTTCGTAAATTTTGTCTCTTCCATGCTATGTTTTTGATTTTTGTAAATAATTTCCTTTTCTTTCTAACTTGTTCATTTATTGTATGAGAATCTTTTTCAAAATTTTATTATTAGGTTTAAATTATGGATTAAACGTTTATTGAAGGGGGCTTGTGTGTTTTTACAATGATATGTATATAGGGATGTCTTTTTTTTGTAAATAGTTCTTCTTTATTGTTTTTGTTTTCTATGTTATTATATTATATAGTATTAGTTTACGAGGATTGTTCGTAAACTGATGGGGTGAAGTTACGGTTTTAGTCAGCTGTTATTTCGATGTCAGCTGACTGAGGGATCAGCTGATCGAATGTATATCAAGAGATGTACTGAACCCAACAAAGCCAGTATTTTACAGCAGTTCAAGCGTGTCAGATCTTATTCCTTCTTCTCTTTTTTGACATTTTGCTTTCGCCAATACTCAAGTTATATATCTAGTGGTTTTCACAAAAAAAAAAAAAAAAAAAAATCTTTAAAAGTCTGCAAACGAATGTATGGAAAACAATTATTGTCAAAGAAACAATGGTGGCTATTCTTAACGAAGGAATCACAATTTAGACAAGCATCTTAGCCGAGTGAAAGCTGGACAAACCGCAAATAAAGTGGGTGAGAGGCAATTCATTGAGTATAATTTATGTCCCATATTACTGCAACGAGAAAGTTTAAACAAAATATACTGTTTCTGCATAGATAGCTACAGAAAAAACACTAATATACAAACGAGTCAAATTGACTGTCACAATATTAATTCTAGTGTATAATTGAACAATAGATGTTAGATTGGAGACCTATTTGAATATTTTGTGACCTTGAGGACACTGGGAGGTCCCAAGAACTCCCAGGCCAATAAATCTTTAAGAATCATTTCTACTGAAGAGTTTAAATGACCATGTACGTAGTTGTAAAATACAGGATATTGCCTTTATAATTTGTGTTGTTTTTTGTTTTCTTCAACAACTTATAGGCAATTTGACTTTACGTTATTTTTTTATTTATTTTACAGTAAATATTGCCCAGCCATAAAAAAAAATTCCAACACAACGCAAGTGCACGTGGAGGTTCCCTTCACAAAAAACTGGCCAAACCCCTATAATTTATTTTAACATAAAGTCTGTCTGTATTAATAATAGCCATCCACCAAAAATGAAAATAAATTTAATTTACAAATTCTCATAACTACGTTTTGTATTGTTGGGGTAATATTTACTTTTTTTTTTTAGTAATTTGTATATGAATAACTTATAAGTGAGATAGCACTCTTTAAATGGCTAAAAATAGATATAAAGAATAAATTCCATTTGATTTAAAATTTAATCTTCATTGTTACATAAAGTAGACTTTATATCGATAAAATCTCAATCACGTTTCAGCTTCCAGGCTCCTCCTTGCCTTGATCTAATATTGAATTGGCATTAGTGCCAAGTCTAATATGTTTTATAGCTGGTTTAAATATAAGTAATTTTAGTAATTTGTAATTGTAATATACTAGTTACAATATCTTATCAATTAATTAAACAATTGATAAAAATTATATAAATCTGTACTCCTGTAAGCCATGAATATATATAAACTAAAGGTAAGAAAATGGCAATTTGACAAAATTCATAAGTAAATTTCTGTTTCAATATTGTCGACAAATCATATGAGGCTATAAATGAGAGTAGATTTAGATAAAAAGTATATTTTAAGATTATATGAGCAAAATGCCTACTATTTTGGCATTTTCAGGTTCTATCATCTGTTTGACGTGAGTAGGACCCATTTATATTAGATATGCTTCTATTTTCTAGATATAACATAAATACAGTATACATGTTTCTGCTATTTTTGAAGTATTAATCTTTACTTTTTATTAGCTTCATTCGTTTTCATATTAATTTTTGAAATAATATTGTAAACATTTAAAAAATCGTTTTTATTTAATTTATAAACATTTATTCCTGATATGGATTTCTTTTTTCTATTCTCTGCCAGTTTTTAATTTATTTATTTATTTTTTTTTTTTTATGATAGTCAAGATTTTTCAATTTTTCGTATATATTTTTTATAAATTTAATTTTAAAAACAATTAAATTAAACCAAATTATATTTTTGATGAATTGGGGTCACCTTTAATGTATAATTGATTTTCTAAGATGTATAAATAAATTAATTTTACCTCAATATAACTACAAAAACAGTTTAAAAAAGGAAGGAAATATTTCATTTTTTTATTTAGCATTTGACCTATAATTTTGCTACGAAGGATCATTTGAAATTGGGTAAGCGTAGGTAAAATGATACCTTTTGAAATGATACGTCGGAGAAATTAGAACTCAATCAACTCCATTCTCGTCATTTGAATCAGCCAGAACGCGTGTTTTAGGGGAAAGAGTCTAGTTATTTTAGAACGATCGTATTACGTCACAAACTGCTTTATTACAAATTACGTTAAGAATTACTGTTTCATGATTGACTGACGATATAATGAGGAAGTAATATATCTAATCTCAAAAGCAATAATTTCTCCAAACCCATTCAACTTCATCTTATCATTAATGTCAAAAACGTTCCTATCATAAATTTTTTTTCAAAATAAAACTATTCTGATCTTTCTCCCTGTTATTACTTTCAAATGGTCATCAATTTCAATATTTAACTTAACATAAACACGAAAGGAAAAATCATTTTCAAATATATCACATTATAGGAATAATTTTATGAACTGTTAAAAATAATAATCGAGACACTATGGCTAGAGGTAGCCTATATCACTTAACCATTCACCATTTGTTTAGGCTCCTTATTTCTAGTCATAAGCAATTGTATTCAAACAAAAAACAGAAAAAACGTGAAATTTCAAACTGTTAAAGTTGAGGTTTTACTTTAAAAAAACAAAACAATTAATTTCATAAAAAAGAAAAAAAAAATCATTGCTAGCAAAAATAAGATATATTGAACTTTGCTTTTAATGATATTTAGAAAGGTGCACATTGAAACCCATTTCAATAGTTTACTTTTATGTTTGATCCTGGAACAGAATAATTCTCTATTCTTTTTATTCATTAAAATAATGAATCATTCTCAAATCATTTGCAGAGATTTTTTAATGAAGTATGGGTTTATATTATTTTTCATAAGGAATAGTAGGCTTAGTAAAGAGAACATAATTTAAGTAACTTACTAATAAGAATAATTTAAGTTTAAAAACAGTAAAATTGTACCGAATGTTCCAAAAGTAATCACAAAGTGGTTACTATTCCATTATTTAATTATATATTTGGGAGGTATGTAACAATACGCTATATAAACACTTTATGGATCTCTATCGTTCCGAATCTCAAAATTTAGTTAGTACTATAATTGATTCAAGAATGCCCGAAACTTGACCTCGCAGTGCGTGAGGGCCACCCGTTTCCTTGTCACGAGGCACAACACGGGTCCAATTTATCCAAACCCACATTCCAATAGTACAATAAATATTCCTATAATGGAAATTATAGAGAAGTCATCTGTTTGAAGATGAAAATTATTATGACAATATTATGATATAAAATTAATAATAATAAATAAATAAACCATTTATTAATAATAATTAACAAATAAACCCCACGACAATATTATGAAATAACTTAGAGAAACCTAACAATCTCAGGCCACCCTTAAATTTACAAAAAGATAAATAATTCCCTACATTTAAGATGGGAATAAAATTGACCATGAATAAATGGAAGAGTGTCACAAGTTGAATTAGAATGTATACTTCATAAAGTGATGGTAGATTCAAAACTAGTTAAAAAGAGCTAAAGTCTAAATCTATTCTACTAATTGGTTTATCTTTTGGTTCCATATTAGTAACCCATAACAGAGTGAATCAATTTTCTACTGCAAATTGTAAAATTCTCCTATCATGAAAGTGTAAACCAAGAGTCAAGGAATTTAACAATAAATTTACAGAGCCGTAAAAAATTAAATTTATATAAAATCCACATTATAATATATTAATAAAAAAATTGAGGAACATCATTTTATTCTTTTTTATATAAATAATCGTTCCAATTCCATTTTCGACATCTCAATGCGTTTATCGAGGATATATCCTTCATCCGTCAATCTAGAGCAATCGATGTGAAAGCAATTTCATTTTAAGTAATCAAATTAAAAATTGCTTAAACCAAATATTTATTACATCAAGACCCATTTCAACAATCTATCATTATATATTAATACCACGCCCTGTTTTACCTTACCGAGATTAAAATAGCAGCTTAAGCAATTATCTGTCAATTTCCACTCCAAAGTGTGCTAAAAATACTTAAAAAAAGAGTAGACTAACGGTGGATGTTGAACCTGATTTAGTGACTCTCCTAATGAGTTTATTTGAAAAATATGGATAGACGACTACTTGGTCTCAAACGCAGCAGTGGTCTATCCGTGCTATCTGTAGTATTATGTTGCTATTAAAATCAAATAAAAAACTATAACGAAGAGAAAATACTTGAATAATACCCTGGGTTAGCTAATCATAGTAACTTAATACACATAAATCGAGAAATATTACGTCTAGAGCAGTAGTTAGCTAAGAGAGATAAATTTACACATTCATTATGATTCATTTCAAATGTGGTAACCATGGTTTCATCTTCATAGATGATTTTTACTTTGAGGAGTTTCAAAGAAAGACAAGCGGGAAATTGCAAAAATATCTTGATTAACAATATTGACATACTCTAAAGGCTAAAAAGTCGATGAGGTAAAAAAAAATTACGCAATAAATGGCATCTTTACATCTTTGAATTTATCATATTAAATATCGTAATAAAATGTGTTATGTAACAGCTTTTGCAAACCTTTATCATTTATCTTTTTTTTATTCGAATAAACCGTTTTACCCCAGACTTATTTATTATTCCTCTAAAAATTCATTTGTGAAGTTGATAGTATAAGAATTTGTGATAAGAGCAATTTCCAACTAGCAATGCACAATGGCAATCTAATGGAAATATTGGCCGAGTTTTAAATCGAAATAATGCGATTGCTACAACGATCTAATATATACCAAAAAGATTTAGAGTCACATCCTCTCCCTCTGGACCATTCTTTAAGTCTCAGATATTTCCCGTCAATTCACTGCCATAGCACTAACGACAAATTTCTCCAAATGTAATCGACGAGTGGTAACAAAAAAAGAGAATTTGCTAAATAAAGGATAGAAAACCGAAAGTGGTTGGTCCAGCTGGGAAGGCAGGTTCGTCGATCGGCTTTCACTCGCACTTCCTTGGCCCACTGCATTAATCACTACCAAGAAGAAAATAATTTCTTTTCTAGATCAATCGATTCTTCCCATCCGTGTCATAATTTTAAGTTATGGATCATAACGTGTACATTATTTTAAGTTATGGATAATCTGTCGATACTTATGGATAATAACTGATTAATTAATTTTGGAACCCAAATAAAATAACAGCTTCATAGTAATAGACCCGTAAAAATAGATCAAATAACGGTGGTGCTTGGAAAAAAATCACACAAAACTTGAAAATGTTTTAGTTATGTAATCAGCCTCTAATAAGAAGAAAAAATAACCTTAAAACTAACCTCTTGATAGAAAAAATATATATAATAAACTTTAAAGTATTTAATTCTGTGTCAAACGGCTACTAAAACATTAAAAGATATATCGAAAAAAGGTGGACAAATAGTACCTGATTTTACAAGATTTCCATTTTGTAAATTCGGAACTTAATGCTCGAAAACTTGAATTTTAAGTTTTTGTTAAAGTTATTCATTGTTTCGATATTTTCAATAAACTAAAAAAAGTCTGAATTTCACTGTTTTATGAAGGTTCTGCTCAATATCGGTTCTTAAAACAATTTCTAGCTTTGCCAGGGTATCTCTCAACCAAAATCCTAATGTCACTACACTATAAGTACATTGTTGTAATATTTATATATAATGTGTAAAACGATGAAAAAAACTTCTTTCACATCCTCTGAGACCACGACTTCAGCCGCTAGCTTTTACTATCTTCCTGTCCATCCAATTTTGTAAGGGGGTCGGTTCTTGAAACAATATCTATTCTGTTTACTGTTTTATGTCTTCATAACGATTCCAGGCGGGAACCGGGCTTTGAAAATGTATGTACAACCCTTCCCCCCAATGAATGATATACAACAGAGGTTGTCAAGGTGGTCCACAGGAAGGGAGGAATCCAAAAGCGCACATTTTGTTTGAAGATATTGTTAAAATTGTTCATTTTTTTTTTATATTATCAGAAAGGACGAATTTGAATGTCAGTTTAATTAGTTTTCGTTTGAGCCCATAACAAAAACTTTAGGCTCAATGTGTATCTGGTATTGAGGCCTTTCCTTCTTTCTCTCCATCTGGAGTTGTCAGCATCTCTATCAACCGCCCTTCTTCTATAATCGTCTCTTCGTCTATCCATTCTATCTTTGTCTCTATCCTTTTCTCTTTTCCTGTTATAATCTCTTTTGCTAGAATGACAATCCGCATACCTAGAGTTTTCCTCATCCTTAGGCTTTCGAATAAATAGTACTCCAATACATTTTTGTATACTTTTCTTGACTACTTTAAAATTTTGAGTTCTCGCTACACTTTCACAGAGGGTTATTGGTCTCGGTAATCTCAAGCTCTGCTGCAAGTTCCGATCACGCACTACGTCAGTAAAAATATCGACAGCCATGTTTTCCTGGTCGTCCTCTGGAGCCATAACATTAGTCATTTCCTCCAGTAGAGAAACATCCACGCTAAGCTGCTGCATCGGTTTCCTAGAATTCTGCCTTCTTGTCCTGAACCGTTCTCTACGCACCTACCTCAGATGAGGGCCACACAATCTCTTCTCCTGATGTTTCTCACTGAAGTTGACATACACGCTTCGAATATTATCCAGAGTCTCTTCTCGAAATAAAACAATTATGGAAGTCGTTCCTTCCTGGGCATTCCAGCTGCCAGTCGAGGATGCTGTCTTTAACTGTCACAGATTAGCTGCCGATGACGACCCTTCGTCGTATGTTAAAGGATTGATTCTAGCTGGAGTTCCCGAAGCGACTTCTTTCATGTTCCGAGCATCCCACTCTAGTGTCAATCGTAATTACATTCTTCCATGACAGTCAAAAATTTGTCAGGGTGTGTATTTTTATTTTATTACCAAAAGACCGGGAGCAATTCTTTATTTTTCCCTTTCATTGCTCTGGGATTTTCTACTTGGTAAACTGACAATAGCTTCACTTTTAAATCACCAACTAAGTTCCCAGCAAGAAGTAATACCAATCGGTTTTAGGGAGGCATATGTCCAGGACCAAGTGATTCTCCCTTAGATAAAAATGTACGATCAGGCATTTTTCCCCAAAACAAACCCGTCCCTTCTATATTGAATATTTGACTATGAGAATATTCTCCATCATCAATAATTTTGGATAGTAAGGAAATAAATTATTTCTCAGCATTTTTACCTTCATCTGAATGTTCCTTAATTTTACTCTTGTTTTTCAAAATCGAACATATCGTAGACCTGTAGAGCACGGTGTAAATGTCCGATTGAAGCAGAAAATTCACCGTTTTCAGAACGTTTAAATATTTCCATCTTTGTCTTGATAGTATGAAGATGATGAATCCTTAATTTTTTTTTGTTCGTATCAAGACTGCAGTTTTTCCGTTACTGACTTATGTATATCAATTTATATGGGCAAAATTTTTAAAACCAAACAAATAAATTAGCAAAACACACGCTTGCCCTAATGCAAGAATGGAACAGTTTTTTCTCTTGATCAGAACAACATTGTAACCCTCTGCGATCGGAGAGGATTAAACAGTTGAATCTTTAAAAATATGCGAAACAGCGAATAGAGCGAGAGTCGAGGACGCCTGTGGTTGATATTTATGGTTAGCTTTAAAATGGCTGTACATAAGTCAAAATACGAAAAAAGGATAGTTGAAATTCAAATAAAAAACTAGAATCGGAAAGTAACTTTTTACTTACAATATTTTCTTTATTACTTTATTTCTTTAAATGTTTGATGGTTCGGAACTATCTTCTGAAGTTATTGGACAAAATACTAGAATCTGCTGAAGAGTGTTAAAATCCACGGAAATGTAAATTTTTCAATATATGTAAGAACAAAAGGAATAGACCTAAATTATAAGAGGATAACCTAGAAACCAGAACCATTGATGGAAATGAATCAAAGAAAATATTGAAAGTAAAAAATCGCTCTTTAATTAAATTTCCTTTTTTAATTTGTATTTTCCTAATCCATCTTCCGCATTTCGGTTAATACTGATCCATTTATAATCTAATCTAAATGAATCGTAAATATCAACTAATCTTCTTTTCTGTTTTCAGCCCTGATAAAGGCCTCAAATTCTTGCCGAAACTTTGGCAGTAATAAATATGTTTTTATTTTTTTGTGTCCTTCACTGACCGCACCCCCAACCATATTCTCCTCAAATTGAATATAACAATTACAACTCGGATAAAAAACCGGTTACATTTTTTTTTTTACGTATAATTAAAATAAATCGAAGAGTTGCTAATACTTTGGAAAAAAATATATACGTTCAGGACTTAAAATAATAATAAAAAATTTCTCGACAGCCTCAAATATGAGAATGGAACACGATATGATCTGAAAAAGAAGTGATAAAGTAATTTTTGCAAATAACATTTTTTTTTTAATTTATTCTTAATCTCACTGATATAGCCAAATAGTTAAAGTTCAAGACTTCTCGGCCATAAATGAGCAAACACTCAATAAATTCTGAAATATTATATCTAACAGTGTCACGGTTAGTAGCTCACCTCACTCACATTCCATTAGTCCAGTGATTTATGGATAAGAGAAAAGATACTAGTGATTAAGTGTGACTGGAGTAAGAAAAAATCTATTATAGATAATGAAATAGCAAATATTCTTATTGAGAGTTTAATTCTTGTTGAAGAGCATGTCAATATTATTCATTGCTTAATGATCAGGGATATGGACAAAAAATATATAACTTCACAACTATTTATTTAAAATATTTGACAAAGGTTTGAACTGAATCCAAGTTCTCTATAAATACCTATTATAAAAAATCTTATTCAGATTACCCTCTTAACGGAATTGAAGTATAGATAATCCTCATAAATTTAAAAGTGATAATACTAATAATTATGTAAAAAACACAAGGGATTATTATTATATTACATCATATTGTAACATATATAATTTTTGAAAATGGAGAAATGGTGAAACCAATGATTATTTAATAATTAATAAACTATTTCCCTTAATCATGAAAACTAAAATCATTTATACTAAAAACTGTTTGTTTAGAGATCCTTTGATTCGATTCATTAAACTGAATTTTACTGTTGATTGGATAGCCAAATTGAGATCAGCATGAACAGCGAAAATTCAGTACTGATATTGAAGTTGAGGGAGACAATTAGGTTGTCAACCAGAGCCCTGTTTCATAATGAAAACTAATAGTATTAGTTAATAGTACAATTGTAGAAACTAGTGTGGTAACAATACTAATACTTTTTTTTTCATGATAGGGATGACTGTTAGTGAAATTACAGGAATTTAAAAATAATAAAGTACAAGTTACTATTGTACAAGTCAGTGTAATTGAATTAAGATAAATTTACAAGACTAATAGTATTATTGGAGAAGTTTGTCGGGGGGTGCGGTCAGCAAAGAACAACATAAATAAACAAAACCATATTTATTTATTTTATGCCGATGTTTCGACCTGAGTTTCAGGTCTTCATCAGGGGAAATGGCGTAGAAGGTAGGCCTGCAACTGATAGTACTAAGAAACTACTAATAGTATTAGTTTGTACTTCATTATGAAACAGGGCCCAGATTGTTACTCTATCGGTAGATTATAAGCAGTTTGACAAAAGTTATCTGTTTGGTCATAACCAATCCTTAGAGTTAAAGTAGCTATCATCTGAAATAAGCGACTATTTGTTTTAGTTAGGAAGCGTTAGCTATAGCTAAAACTAATAATTAGCTTGTTTCACTACAAACTAAAAAAGATATATTGTAATGAAAAGTACAGACGCTAATTTAGCTTTAAAAATCACCGGTAGCTTACAGTTAATAACTAAATTAGGTACATATTTTATCGCAACTAATTAGCTCCGAGCTTGTTACCCTACCTAGTCCAACTCTAATTATATAGCTGTATTGTTTTTTGTCGAAATAATACTGGATATGTCCAACATTTATATTCCCCTAGTCTACATAAAAAAAGATAATTATCCATATACCAGCATGAACACATGTGAATTGTTGCATAACCTTTTTAGAGAGAACTATGGCAAAATTTCTTGTTAATATACCTGTAATTTAAAACTCAAGTCTCTTTTACTTGAAGCCGTTTAATGAATTTCAAAAATAAAAATGACAATAGTAATATGTCAATTGTAATCTATTAACTTTGTAAATCCAGTGTAAATGGCTCTAGTGGTCGAAACACTTAAATAAAAAAAGGCCCAGAGGTCAAAGGAAGCTAGGAACTTCCAAGCCCGCAACGCACAAATTCAGCAATATTCCTAAGATGGTATTTAGTATTCCAAAGTAATCAAAGCTAGAGTGAATAGAATATGTATGACCTTAGCCTGGTATTCTCAATCCATAGCATATCAAGTAAATTTAAAATATTATCTATATTATTATTATATAGCAAACATTTCTAAGAATTGTAGATTGGTACCCATTAGGAACCGATAGGGATATATGATATAAATATAAATGGTAATACATGAATACAGAATAAAATGCAGTTTCTGGAATAGCAGCCGTAGAATCGCTGTCAGCCAGAAACATAGTAACATTAGGAAAGGTAAGTTATATAACAATTCTAAAAATAATTTCTTACAAAAAATATGTGCTGCCGGACCCCAAGGTACATGCATCTCAAAGTATAGAGAGCTGTCGAGTCCTGCCTCAGTGCTGGCAAACAACACGTTGCTACTCTCAGGGGACCTTTAATTTTATTCAATTTATCGAGTGTTTTTGAAGGAATGGGGAAAAAAAATTACTGTGCATGGAAGTACTTTACCCTTCCTTCATATTGTAACTTCTACATGCACACAATTTCACTTCTAATTAAGTTAACGAGTTTCGTCGCATATTAAATATTTGTCATACACTCTTGTAATTTACCGTCACCGGGCGGTACTCTCTATTCTTACATACCTGGAGCAAGTGAAAATTCCGTTAGAGAAAGAATTGATGAATTCGGTACGAATTTTCTCGCTACATGCACGCCAAGAGTGATTTGGCAGCTGTGTATCTTTTAGCAGCCATGTGAAGAGAGAAAGCCTTCAGTTGCTATTTTTTATTATTGAGTAAATCCATTGATTGAACATTAAACTTTCTTCTGTCCTATAATTTTTTTTTCTTTCATATACTGACCCAACTTTCGTTATTACAAATAATTCCGGTTCTTTGTAGATTTTGGTTTCAAACAGGCTGAAGAAGTACTTGACGATACCCAACCATCTTAATTTGATTGTTTAACAAATTGAATTTGTGAAACTAACTTTTAGCATTGATGAAGCAGACATCAATTGTGCATTTAAAATAATGAATGGCTATTTTACTCTAAAGATAGTTTAGGTTCTCAACAGTTATCAAATCTACGCAAAAACTAATAATCATTAAGTAGTTTGAAAGACTATTAATGATTATAATCCCTATTATTAACAGTAATAACCAAATATTGGTATCTTTTGGGAATTATTAATCTCAACTTAAACCTGACAGCACATGTTCTTATAGAGAAATTTGAACCCGTATTGGATAGTTAAAAATATTTGGTCGAAATGAATAAGTTTATTAGAAATCCAATGGTAACGAATGGATACGAATATATTTATCGCCAATTGCTTCCTTTACAACTCATTTTATCGTTTTCACAATTCCGTTTTATCATCTCATTTTAAAATGATTCTTTATGTTAATACTTTCGTTGCTTTACAATTAATTTATTCAAGTGCATCCATCCAAGTTCCTGTATCAGTACATTGTAGTTGGAATTATGTATAACTTTTTTTTAAGGATTTATCGTATATAGAATTTGCTGGATGTTCTTTAGAAGGATTATTTCATTGTAAATGGAAGAAAATACTCGAATTTCCTCAACTAGGTCTAATTTATGAACTCTCAATTCTCAACATTTTTTTCCGTAAGAAATCACTGACTTTTGCATTTAATTTTTTGTATCCAGGCAGGTCAGCAGATGACGATTGGATAACCAGAAGCGGTAAATATAACAAGAGGTAACTTTTTTGGGCCCGACGGCGTCTCTTATGTTCAAAGGAAACTTTGAGAGTAGCCAGTGCCTCCACAATAGTATATCCAATTGTCCATCGTCTGCCTGTCCATTGACACTGGATGAATGAATGAATGAAGCGGTAATTTTACACGCGGCTTCCACTTCTAGGTCTTTTTTTCTTTTATTAATGTTGATTCCTATTACTACATCTGTCGTCTCTAGCGGCTTTCATAATGTAATAGTGTAAACTCTGGACTCCAGGCGGATCCAGGATGGTTTCTCCTCACGTGTTCTAATGAGGAGACGAGAGACTGGGTACTTAAATGGGTACCTCCCACAGACCGTAGGTTTGTGGAAAGGCGGCCTGCCGGGGCTGCATGGCCCACTAAAATTGTTATAGGGTTGGGAGCGGAGGTGATCGAACCCAGCAGATTGGTCCAGCTTCTCGAGTACCAGAACGAGGACCTCGTCGGCACTAACCAGTGGCAGTTTGTGGGTGCGGAAGGCGATCCTGACCACCTTAGAGCAATATTCAAGGTACCGAGCAACACCTTGAGGTTGGAAGCAAATGACTGACAGTACGAGTAGGTTCGACTGACCGTGGAGGAGAGTGCCGGTATATTCGATAAAGAGCAGCCAGCCCCCTCAGGAGGAGCAAAGGAAGGGCAAGCGCCAATAGGTGCTAGCCTTTCCTATATTCCTCCTCATCTGCCACACCAATGATTAAGGTAAGACAAATTAACATTCAGCACTATAAGTCGGCTACTGCCGAATTAGCCAAATCACTTTCAGGGGTCATATCGACCCTCCTGCTAATTCAAGAACCTTACTGTTATAGAGGAGCTATTAGAGGATTAGGGGGTATAGGCGGAAGGATAATCCGCCCAACCCCATGTGAAGACAACCCGAGGACTTGCATCTGGACCTTCAGGTCCTGCCTCTCCCTTAGCTTTACACAAAAGACATCACGACTATGATACTAAACATCAAGATTGGTATTAATAAGACTAAATTGTTAATTGGATCTGTCTATGTCCCCCATAGTTCAGATCCACCTTACCAAAACATAAAAAGACTTTTCCGACACGCTAGGGAGGTAGATTTACCACTCTTAATTGGCGGAGATATGAATGCTCACCACTTATTGTGGGGCAGCACAGACACTAACGGGCGAGGTGAAGCCTTGCTAGAATTTTTAGCCTCGACAGACATAGAAATACTGAACAGAGAGGGGCGAAGCAACCTTTGTTACAAGAGTAAGGGGTGAGGTTTTAGATATTACGCTGGCCTCAAGCCGGATTAAAAGCCTTTGTAAAGACTGGAGGGTCGCCTCAGACATAACTCTGTCAGTCCATATGTTGATCTCATTTAAGATTATAGCTGAGAAACCTCTACTCACAATTAAGAGAAACCCGAGAAATACAGACTGGGGTCTTTTCAGAGAGAGGCTGGAAGGTGTCTCACTCTATGCGGATGAAAGATTTTCCAGATTATAGCTAGACATTGAATCTAGCCTACTTGAAAGTATGGTTATATTAGCCTACGAGGAGGCTTGTCCATTAAAAAGAAAAAAAAAGTCACATGGTGGTCAATTGAATTGACCAAACTACATAATGGCACAAGAAAAGCCTATAATAAAGCTTATAAAACAAAGTTAGAGACGTACTGGAATATATATCGGGCTGCCTCTAATAAGTACAAAAGAGAATTAAGAAGACATAAACGAGATAGCAGGCGCAAGTTTTGCAGCAACATAAAAAGCACGCCGTAAGCCTCTAGTTTAATGAAGTTATTAGGAAGCAATGGTCAACAGCCACTAGGTGCACTAAGGAAACCAGATGGGAAGTTAACCTCAAGCTTAGAGGAAACCTTGTCCAATTAATGGAGATACACTTTTCAGGTTGCCAGCACTTAACAATAGACAACCCTCCAACTATGGATTCCTTCAGAGAGCATAATGAGCAGTGGGCGTTAGCGGAGTCTATTGTTACGGACGGGGCCATTAAGTGGGCCGTGGAAGAGCTCAAGCCTTATAAGGCCCCAGGAACGGACGGTATTCTCCCATGTATGCTCAAGGAGGGTATTAATATCCTACTCCCCCGGTTTAAGGCTCTTCTTACAGCCTCTCCAGCATTAGGATATATACCAGAGACTTGGAGGAAATCATCAATAGCTTTCATTCCTAAGATTGGGAAGGACTATAGTGTCGCTAAAGCGTGTCGACCCATTTGTTTATCCTCCTTCCTATTTAAGATCCTGGAGAAGTTGGTGGCAGTTTTCCTTACAAGCAAGGTTATACCAATCAACCCCCTTCATCCAAGACAGCACGCATACCTCCAGGAAAAATCAACTGAGACTGCACTCCACTCCCTGGTAGGGAGGATTGAAAATGCCTTATTCTATAGGGAGTCCGCTTTAGGACTCTTTTTCGATGTAGAAAGGGCATCCGACAAAACAAGGCCTGAGGCAGTCTGTAAAGCCTTATTAGACATTTCTGCCCGGAATGCGATTATCAGATGGGTCAGATTTGTTCTTAATAATAGAATAATTGAAGTTTTGGAAGGCCGTACTAGCCTACAGGCGTAGGCAGTAACTGGATGCCCTCAGGGGAGTTCCATCTCACCATTGCTATGGTGCCTAGTTATGGATAGCCTATTGAAAAGGCTTGAGAATGCTGGGATATTTGCGCAAGCTTTTGATGACGATGGAGTGATCCTCATTAGTGGAATGTTCGTGAGTACCAACATGGGACTTTTGCAAATTGCATGTAATGTAGTACAAACATGGTGTACTGAAATGAAGGTTTCAGTTAACCCAACAAAGACAGAGTTGATTCTATTCACCAGGAAGCGAAAATTAGGTATATTTCAAACCCCAATTTTCTTTGGCAATCTACTTCAACTGAGCCAAAAGGCTAAATACCTTGGAATTAGTTTTGACGCAAAACTGAACTGGGAATCACTTTTGGCAGAAGTTAAAAGAAAAATTAGTGCTTTTGGCAAGTTAGACGCGCTGTGGGCACTACCTGGGGTTTCAACCCAAAAGTTATGCATTGGATTTACACAACAATAATAAGACTGTGAATTTACTATAGAAGTATTGTGTGGTGGACAGCCCTGCAAAGGGCTTTCCATGTGCGAATGGCCAGTAAAATCCAAAGGATTTTAGGAGTATAACTGGGGCATTTCGCACAACACCCACTAAGGAATTGAAAATCCTGCTTTCCCCAATACCACTCCATTTATTGATTAAAGAGGAAGCGGCATTAGCCTATCTAAGAATGAAAGAAAATAGACAGTGGAAAAAGACAGGAGAAGTTACTGGTCACGCGACAATAGCTAAAGTGGTGGAAAGCCAGTTACCAATACTACAATACCGCTAACCGCTCCTAGATAAAACGCCCGCTCTAGACACTAAGATTAGTTACCTACACCCAAAGTTAGAGGGTTGGGTACAGGGTTTAGTGGAAACCCCAGGAAAGTATCTGCCCTGTTTCACTGATGGATCGAGAATGGATTCGACAGGACTAACGGGGGCAGGAGTTTACATATAAGAACTAGGCATAGAACTAAGCTTCCCACTAGGCAAGAACTCGATTGTCTTTCAGGCAGAAGTGTTTTCCATCTTGTCAGCAGCTTTATCCCCTGAAGTCACTAGCTGTGATAGGACTGGCATCTTTTCAAACAGTCTGACTGCTCTTCAAGCCTTGGAGTCACCTAGAGTCACCTCTAATTTGGTAAGAGAGTGTAAACTAGCTTTAGAATCATTAGTGTGAATGAAGCTTCAGCTTGTGTTGGTCCCAGGACACAAGGGAATCACAGGTAATGAAAAAGCTGATCAGCTTGCTAGAATCGGGGCTGAGCACCCTCCTATTGGACGTAAACCATTCCTAGGCATTTCTAAAAGGCATCAGAGAAAAGTAGTTCTTGACTGGACATGAAAGAAAGCAGGTAAGGATTGGACGGACTGTATAGGGCTGAGACAGGCCAAGATTTTAATAATTAAACCCTCTACTTCTAAAACTAAGTTGCTGCTAGGCCTAAACAGAAACGAACTCCGATTATTAATAGGAGTTCTTACAGGTCAATGCCGACTTAAATGACATCTTAAGATATGTTGAGTAGTCCATGATGAGACCTGCTATTTATGTGGACAGGCCGCAGAGACTGACTTACATTACATAGCAGATTGTGGTAGGTATGCGTCACAAAGATACAGGCTTTTAGGCTCTGGAAAAGAATTACTATAGAATTACAGGAAAAGAGGCTTCCTCTATAGTTATATTGGGAGTCCCTTTTGAATTTCATTAGAAAATCAAAAAGGTTCGTCATAGAGGAATAAGATATATTAAAGAGCCATTCCTTTGGGTTGTCTTGGGGATGGCAAAAAGGACTACTTGCCGGACTTGTTATCCCTACCATTACCAGTACCAGTACCAGATATAATGCTGTCGAAAATTTTACACTAGTACACACGTACGCCTAAATATTTAAATATTATACTATTTTACACTTGGATAGCAATAATTCTTGCTGCAGAAGAATCGAAATTGTATTATGTTCATGTTCTAAATAAATGAGTGGAGCGCTCATTGTGTAATAGTGGCATTTTCATAATGAGTTGAGTGAAAGCGGCTCAACATTCCCAGTTATCTTAATTTCCCAACATCGACAGGCGCTCATTAGTGAGTGTGGAGAAACCTGAAGACAAACTACAAACTATTTATATTTCTTCTGACTTTAGTTTTTATAACGCGTTTTACAACTAACGAATTATCCTGATAGCGAATAAACCCTCTACTTCTAAAACTAAGTTGCTGCTAGGCCTAAACAGAAACGAACTCCGATTATTAATAGGAGTTCTTACAGGTCAATGCCGACTTA
>NW_027108126.1:179536-179903 GCF_000696795.3 Halyomorpha halys
TCGAAAATTTTACACTAGTACACACGTACGCCTAAATATTTAAATATTATACTATTTTACAGTTGGATAGCAATAATTCTTGCTGCAGAAGAATCCTAAAGAAACCTGAAGACAAACTACAAACTATTTATCTTTCTTCTGACTTTAGTTTTTATAACGCGTTATACAACTAACGAATTATATCTAACATATAATCACTAATTATTGTTGTTATTAAAAACCGTTGATAGTTTTAAGATATAATCTAAACGCAGAAAAAGAACATTTATGATACCAGCAAGTGTTGGATATCATTTTATTCAACATTTGTTTGAACTATTAATTATAATATTCAATTAACTAACATTTAAAACTGTTTATTATTTGC
>NW_027108126.1:182233-182720 GCF_000696795.3 Halyomorpha halys
TATATATATATATCCATCGCTGGCTTTTGTAAGTAGATTTAAAGATATTATTGACCAAAAACAAATTGAGCGAAAACAAATAATAGTAACGAAGAAAAACAAGTGAATCTAGAATCTACAGGTTCCAATTCTGGTTCTCCACAGCTATATTTTTTAATTCAATAAGTAGTTAATTTTGATCTTTAATGTTAGCAATGATGAATAATTTACTTCGCAAATAACTACCAATATTAATGAACAAAGAAGAAGAAAACTCAAAATTAGAGAAAAATATAATTAAGTTATTTTTCAGAAGGTATCAGGGTGATGATTAATTTCGACGCTAAGCAGACGACATTCAAAAAATACCACCAGTTAAGTATTGGCGAAAGCAAAATGTCAAAAAAGAGAAGAAGGAATAAGATCTAACTCGCATGAACTGCTGTAAAACACTAACTTTATTGTGTTCGTTACATCTCTTATATACTCTCGATCAGCTGATCCCCTC
>NW_027108126.1:182770-184809 GCF_000696795.3 Halyomorpha halys
ATTTAGAATTAGGGATAAAAACACAATTCAATTATTAAAGAATAACAACACACACATTTATTCAATACATGATTCCGATATACATAAAAAAAATTTCTGTTCTGTACACAATAAACATACAATTATTCAATACCTGATTCCTATATACAGATACATGATTCTTATATACACCTACAAGACTTCTATATACACATATAAGATTTCTATACATATATACAAATTTTCTGTTTTAAACATACAATTATTCTCACATGTGGAAGGCTTTTGAAAAAGCCTGGAGTTCCTGATTAGACAAATAACTACATATCTTTTCAACACAATCAAAATTAAGAATCACTTCTCTGCCTTCAGAATCATGTCCGCTTGATATTTTGCATTTCTGTAGGTCCTTGAATTGATTAATCCACTCCCCCCTTTCCAAAGCTAAAGCAATATTTTGTTTAATTACATCACTATAAATAGGAAACATTGTATTTAACTCAGAATAAGTAAAATCTATATTATATAACGGTTTTGTATAACAATTATTTCCTAACTGAGCAAAATTAAAAACTGAATAGAATGAATTGATTTTAGTTGTCTGCATTAGTCCAAGCTCTCCAATACACTTGACAATGAATATGGATAAATCGCCACAATTAATAGTTGGATCACACTTCAATTTAATAACTTTTGAATAATTGTTGACAAAGTTCTTAAGGAACATTGTCTTTATTAGAATTTTGGCAATTGAAGCAGCTTCTAACCTAACAGCTATATGTAAAATTGTTATTGAACCTGAAATTAAATCGAAATACTCATGTTCAGTATCTGCTCCATATTCAAGTAGCATTTTAACAACTTTTGACTTTTTTGAATGGTAAACTGCAAGATAGAGAGGAGTCTCACCTACGATATTAATAGCATTAACATCAGCACCCAGAGCAAGAAGTGTAGGGACAAATAATGAGCCTTTCTTGCTGGTCACAGCAAAGTGTAGTGGAGTCATTCCATACCAATCCCTTTTATTAATATTTATGCCTTTGTACAATAATTCTTCCATTATCTCCAAATCACAGTTACATCTAATAGCTTCATTTAAAGCATTAAAATTGCCATCATTAATGTCATTGATGTCCTGCAGAATTCGTTTAATACTTTCCAAGTTAGCACCCAGTCTAAAAGCTGAGAATAATGGCATCATGATAGGTTTGTTGAATATTGTATGGTATATAATAATCTTCTGATTTACTTCAACAGTAAAGTATTGATTTACTGAAGCTCTCCTCATTATCGGAGTATTTAGCAAAATATGGATTTCTAAAAGAGGTATCTTCGAACACAATTATATTCCAAACAAGGTTTCACACACACACACACACACACACACCACGTGCTCTCCATCAACAATGAGAATCACAACTAAAACATTTCTAACCCGAAGTAACCTCCATAGCTGTTACTCACTGCTCACTTGATTGATTATTTCCAACAACTCAGTTGTAACAATATTAATTGTTATTTTATATAATGACAGTAATATTATTATATAATACTACTATTAGGCATAAATGTTTATTTTATTTAATAAAAATACATAGTACTACTATAATATATATATTAACGGGAGTATCGGGTATTAGTTAACCTCAGTTCCAGCAATATGGCCGAAGCCCACTTTCGATATGAAATTGTTCTGATGGATTCTTTGTTTTATGTTTTTATTTATACTCGCAGCTGTCAAATACAAATTCAGCGGACTGTCTGACTGTTATCTTAATTTAACAAATAGCATATTAGTGCACCTCTAACCATCTTTTCCTTATATAAATTATTCAGACTTCCTTTGACGTTGAAAGTTTATTTACCAATATCCCCATTGGTAAAGTCCTAATTCTAGTAGAATCTAACTGGTCCACCATTGAACCACATACTTCCCTAGACCTTCCTTCTTACCTCAAGTCTCTCCAACTTTGTTGCGAATCCGGCTACTTCACATTCCAGGGTCAATTTTTTAAACAAATTTCAGGCCTAGCTATGGGTAATCCTTTAGCCCCCGA
>NW_027108127.1:0-1946 GCF_000696795.3 Halyomorpha halys
ATTTATTAATAAATATTACAATCTGCCACACAGTTGTGGGAAATAGGTAATTGTGATGAATGATCTCATACATACTAAAATAAAATAAAATAAATAAATGAATAAAAATAAGTAAAAGAAAAAAACTCTCTTAAAATATATACAAACAAAATGAACATAATCAAATAATCTGTAAGAAAAATAAATAAATAAAATAATATAGTCTTTAGTCGCATTTACTCTCTAATATACAATATTTACACAATCGACCTGAGGATCCCTGAGCCCACTCTATCCTGCACGTATGAGGGGTAGAGCAGAGCTCAAAAGATCCCAGCGCATCCCTCTCGCCACATCACTGATAGCGAGTCAGTGGAGGCTGAGCAAGTGCGCTAAAGTTTGGTCAATTTAATGATGTCTTATTTCAGACATTCTAAGAACAGTTTGAGGAAACGGAAGAGGTTGACGGTAAAACCTTTTTAATGTAAAAAAAAAAAAAATGTATTCAATAGCCTATGAAAATTGACGCCAAGACATGATTTTAATAATTTGTAATATGTAAGGTATATCCCTCAACTGAATATCCTTTCAGTTAGGACATTCAATGCTGTGTATCAACGGGCATCGGATCTACATCGTTGATGAATGATAAATAATTCATTTTTATTACGTAAATATCTTTAGTACGATTCAGATTTTGAATGCAGAAGGTTTGCAACAATTCTTATTATGCATGAACAATAAACAATCGAAAAAAACACTAATAAGCCACCCATGTTCATAACGATAATTTGACAGAATACTAAAAAAAAAAAGAAGAAAAAAAGGGGGATGACTGATTGCGAACATACGAGAATCATTCATCAATTCGATTGGCATCTTAACGCTTTCATGAAAACCTAAATAATTATTCAGAGGATAAATTGCCTAATAAAGTAATATGTTATTTGTGAATGACAATTACAGAGTAAGGTATGAAATCTTACTTTGTCCCACCTGGACGATGTTGGCTGATGAGTTCTTGTCGTCCGGGCCAACCCACTGCTCGATGATGACCACTTCATTGTAGAGACCCCTCAGAGTCCCGAGCAAATGCTCCAACGAAGTCGAAGGTGGTGTCCAATTAGTTCCGACAACAACAGGCCATCCTCCGAATCGGTCCAGAGCGTCACGAAGGGGTTTGTCTCCTACTTTTCTGATCTGCTCTGTAAAAATCCATATCATTATGTGTTATGGTTATATTAATTTATAGTTGTAACTTTTTTTTTAAACTTATTCAACCCCTCCCATAACAATAAAAATTAAAGCATATACACAAAACTAAATCTTGTGACCAGAGGATTTATGAAAAACTTCAATTCAGAAACCAGTAAACGTACAGATGTCTGCCAGCGCTCAAATTAAAGCTAGTTAAATTTACTACAAAAAAGGTAATTATGTTTTTCTCTGTAGGAGTAGTAGTTTTTATGATATTTGACAAAATAAAGTTACAAAATGTTAATTTCTAGTTGTTCAAAATAAATTCACTAACTACTGATCTTTCAGTACTTCCCATACAACATTTTTCTGAAACGTTGCTTTTTAAAAAGCTATATCTCTAAAAATATTTAACGTAAATAACTCTATTAGGGCTCATATTTTTGCAAATTTACTCTTCTTTAAATGGCGTTCTCTTGGGTTTTCTTGTGTTGTTCCTACTTTTTAAGATATAGAGCTCCGAATGAAAAATTGGTTTTTGTATCGCTTTGAAACAGACGCCATTTTTTATTCCCCCTACCTATACTTGGCAGACTCGACAATTTTGGCTAGTAATTACTCATAGTTTTCATTAAAGTAATCAAAAATTGGGGTGAGATAACTGCCTTTTTTCTCCTCTTGGGCTCTTGTACTATAACGTTCCAGAGAATTTGTATAATAAATCAAATCGACGTTTAAGATATAACTAATTACTGACTGACTACTAACTA
>NW_027108127.1:1996-2527 GCF_000696795.3 Halyomorpha halys
ATGAATGATCTCATACATACTAAAATAAAATAAAATAAATAAATAAATGAAAAAAAAAAGAAAAAACCTCTCTTAAAATATATACAAACAAAAGAATAAACAAAATGAACATAATCAAACAATCTGTAAGAAAAATAAATAAATAAAATAATATAGTCTTTAGTCACATTTACTCTCTAATATACAATATTTACACAATCGACCTGAGGATCCCTGAGCCCACTCTATCCCACACGTGTGAGGGGTAGAGCAGAGCTCAAAAGATCCCGGCGCATCCCTCTCGCCACATCACTGATAGTGAGTCAGTGGAGGGGCTAAGGTTTGGTCAATTTAATGATGTCTTATTTCAGACATTCTAAGAACAGTTTGAGGAAACGGAAGAGGTTGACGGTAAAACCTTTTTAATGTAAACAAAAATGTATTCAATAGCCTATGAATTTTAATAATTTGTAATATGTAAGGTATACCCCTCAATTGAATATCCTTTCAGTAAGAATATTCAATGATGTGTATCAACAGGCATCGTATCTA
>NW_027108127.1:7677-8538 GCF_000696795.3 Halyomorpha halys
TCTCGGGCTTGGGGAGAAGGACGCCTACCTCGGGACTGTCGAGGTAGCTGTAGGTAATTAATTAATTCTGATTAGACCTTGACAATGCGTGTTCATATAAGTTAGGTAGCTGACTAGGAAATGAAGTGATTGAATGAGTCTTACGGGGACTAGCCGTAAATCCTCGAAGGATTGAAACTTCACTCCGTACGGAACAAGTTTTTGGTCGTGAAGAGAATGGAAAATCCTACAGGAACTAGCAGAAGGTCCTTTCAATAGGAAGAAAAGGTATAGATTAGAGGAATTAGCATGAACTATGAATACATCAGATATCAAGACATAGCTAAACGCAAAGATCGCTCTAAGGTGTAGACTGTAAGAATTACTTTACTATGTGTCTGTATATTATTTTGTTTGCGTTGGTATATTAAAATGATTTTTTTTTTTAAGCAGAAGCACTGCAGTCTATTGTGTGCCAATGGTATATTTACAATTATAATAATATTCATAAGGCTTATAAATGAGAAAATTAAACTATTTTCAATATAATTAATAATTCAACATTTTAACAAAGATGGTTAGTGCTCTCTGGAGTTCCTCGATTCTTTAGTTGTTAGCTGACCGGTTTTAACAGATAAATACACTATAAAAGTGCTTCAGGATGAGATTAGCGAAGTTCAGAAACGAAGATGTGTACGAGACTGAAATTACGAATTTAAGGTAAGTAAATACCTGGGACGTTTCAGAAATGTTTCCGCTAAAATTCACTGACCGGATAAAAATTATCATAAAAATTGTTAGTGCTGTACACTCATGTAATATTAATTTATGTTGAATAAATATTAATATGATTAGTAATAGAAATATCATGTAATATTTAAT
>NW_027108128.1:0-1881 GCF_000696795.3 Halyomorpha halys
AACCACTCGATGACTCTGTTGTATGGTAGAATGAGATGTTCTAAATCCAAGCTGGTGGTCAGGAATAACATGATATGAGTCAAGGATTGGATAGAGGCGTTTTAAGAAAAGTTTACCCAGGATTTTGCCCATAATGGGCAGGAGTGAAATAGGACGGTAGGAAGATGGATATTCAAGTGGCTTAAAAAAAAGTAAAATGTAAAAATTAATCTAAGCTGTTTTAGTCGTCACTTTCATGTTGATCGTTTTTCTTTATTAGTATTTGTTTTTCTCCATATTACAGCACCTTGTATTCTCTTTCCTTTCATTTCTAACATATATCAATAATAAACTAAATCTTTCATAGCTGTCAACTTCATGCATTATTGATATAAAATGTTTGGTTTGTAACATCTAATGTCACTGCTCTAAAATATTAGATGGGTCTTGTTAATTGTCTAAGTGGCAGGCAAAGCTGGCCCTATGATAGATATAGGATAGTTTCTATATATTGCGCAAGTGACAGCTGAAATAGGCATCCAAGTGCTCCAGTATTATGTAATTTGAAGTAACAACACATCATCAAGTTATAAAACATAAGATATTTTATTTCATAACATTAGGCATTCTCTACTTTGTACTTCAGATCATCATTATGTGCGGACCGATCACCCAGACTATCAGTTCTAATTTCATTTTCACTGTTTCTTCACTTTTGGGGATTTTCCCGTTTAAAATCATTGACGATGAACTGAAGATAGACAAATTTCTGTTTTTCTATTCTGTAGTAGTAACTTGTTTAATGACAATAGTATATTCTGTTGTGTGCTGTCTCACTTTAGTCAATTGGAATACAATTCACTCACAATTATCATTTAATAATTTTATCTCTATATGTTTTTACACGTTGCATTTACCGATTTTCCTCTCTCAAATATCCAGTCTTTTTCATCATCGGAATGAATTTGTTGATTTGGTACAATTTCTAGACACTTTACTTAAGAAATTTCGAAAAAAACATGTCAGTAATAAAAGGTAGAACTATCTTGAAGATAGTTTGTTTTGAAATATTTCCTTTTCTTGTAAGTATTATCTCTTTTCAATTTGGATATTCGTCATTGAAAGATATTTTAATACAGTCGTTTTATACCGTATTTCTTTTAGGAATAGTTTTAAGTTACAGGCAGGTCATGTTTTTCAGTGATGCTGTGAGTGACATTTTCGAATCCAGTTCAAAGATTTTATCATCCATTAAGCACCCAATTTCTTTTAACAAATTGATAACTGTTGAAAAACTTATCGACGCAGTAAGTCAATTGTTTTCGAGCATATTTTTGATCATAACAATGCTGTTTCGTTAGTAATTAGTAGTATAAGAAGTCTTGGCAAGGAAAAGGATGCTGAAACGTCTAAATAGTAGCTCATGAACATGGTGGGAACATGGTTATCCGCTTTCTCCCTACTACCTTCCTGATCATCTTCAAAGGACTAATAATCCAGACTAGGCCTTTGGCATGCCTTGTGGTACAAGGATAATTATGACCAAGAAGGGGTCAATGACTACCGTGGCTTTTGTTGCGTAGATTTAACATTTTGTGGGTTTTAGAACTTAACCAATAATTCGCTCCTACCTCACTAATAGAACCTTTAAAGTAAATCATAACCTAGCCTACTCATCTCTCTTGTCTCAGTACGCCGGTGTTCCTCAAGGTAGTATCTTAGGTCCCATTCTTTATACGGTATATACAACTGACATCCCAACCCACCCTAACACAGTCCTAACAACATACGCTGATGACACATGTATACTTTCTGTAAACAACGACCCAACTAATGCATCACAAACACTACAGGCACACATAACATCTATTGAAGAATGGTGTAAAAACTAGAGAATCAAAA
>NW_027108129.1:0-430 GCF_000696795.3 Halyomorpha halys
TAATATACAATAGTTAGATTTATTGTCGACTCTACTCTAGTTCACAATAAACATCTTATATGTCTTCATTCTCTTTTAATTTAAAATTAAAGGTGGAAGATCGGTTCTTAAATTTGGAAATATTTGACTACGTTTTCCTCCATTTAAAATTCACTAAATTTTATAATTTTTCTTGATTATAACGAAGTAGAAACATAATAAATACAAATAAAAACAACTTCAGCAGCAACAAATAACAACTTGAAAAATAAAAGAGAACATTTCACAAAAACCAAAACTCAAGTGAAGGTAGAAATGATGAGAAAAGTTATAAAAGGAATATGGTCCTGGTGCGGCCAAGAAAAACTCAAATAGTAGAAATATACTATTTTAATGAGCCAACGTTTCGCCCCACGTTGCAGGGCTTCTTCAGGGCTATTTTGACGGCAGT
>NW_027108129.1:3780-4650 GCF_000696795.3 Halyomorpha halys
ATGAAATTATAAAACATAAAGATAAAAATGAACAACAATAATTGACAGAATATATAAAATAAAACCAAGAGTCATATAAAACATAAGGTGACTTAAGATAATAAATAAAATGATAAAAAATCAAATACAATTAAAATAAAAATAATAAATGGAAAAGTACAATTTCTGCTAATATACATATCTACAAGTATAAACGAAAATATACAAACCAACGGTATATTTTTTTATTATTATCAAAAAGTTAATAATAAAAAAAGTAAATAAAATACCCTCTAACTAATCATAAGCTTAAGGAATAATTCAATAAAGGAAATAAAGGAGAAGTAGAGTTGATTATATTATATTCACATATTATACTAATATTTTGTTATTGTTGTTGAATTTGAGACCAAATAACTACGGACGGTTATCATTGCTATTGTAACTAACAAAATTATTTGTTCAATTATTAATTATTAAAATAGATATGTTAACTGTTTCTTTATAATTATATAATGATAATAATATCAAATAATTAATAATTAATATGGAAAAAAATAAATAATGCTATTATGTTTTATAATATACAAATCTGAGTAAATAATAATAAAATTGATGTGTTATGTTCTTCTGTCGCCCAACGCCCTGAGATATTGTCTTGGAACACTTCATTTTCCCAAGAAACTCATCGAAGATGTGAAACACAGTCATAATTACTTAATATAAATTAATTACTGAGGTGGTTTTCAACTCGCTTTGAGGTGGTCATTGGTCAACCGGCAGTGTCCAATTCTGAGGCGCGTTCTAACCACCTCCTCTCTCCTACATTCTCGGGAGGATGAGGCCCAGCAAATCACAGCTGGCTTTATGATTTTAAGCTTGATATTTTCT
>NW_027108130.1:0-14209 GCF_000696795.3 Halyomorpha halys
TGACGTCATCAAAATGCTGGCTTCTGATTGGCTCCTCAAATCAACGCACCAGCTCCCCCATATTCCCTCTACTGCCGATGGTGCTGCTATCTAGCGGTCACCGTCTGAACCTACAGCGCTCTGGTGGCAAGTCGAGGAACTCCCTCCACAAAAAAATGTGCCAGCTCGCCCATATTCCCTCTACTAATGGGTTTTAACAGGTAAGGTGTGAAACATGGTATCTATTCGGGCTAAATCAGCAACTAATTGAAATTGAGGTCACAATATGTAGTTACTGACAAAATAATGGGTGGAAACATTTCCATATTGAATGTCATCACTTGTAACTTAAATTTATCTTGGATAACTAATTTCACTAGCATCCCTTAATCTTCAGACCATTCTTACTTTTAATCTTTGTATATAACATTTTTCAAAATACCTTAAATAATTGGTTAATAAAATACTGCCCAGTAGGTTAAGCAAAAGAGGTGCGCAACCAAGGGAACAGAACTATTTCTTATTTTGAATTTAATCTTCCTTTCCTAGAAAAAATATTTTAGTGATTATGTTACAGGTAGAAAATATGGAATAAATAGCACCTGGATAATTTTAAAGTGATTAGATTAGAAATAATTTATTTCTTAACATATACATATATAGAGTGGTCAATTCAATCAAGTGGTCTTGACTAAATCTCGTCCTCACACAATCGTAGTTCAAGAAACCGTACTAACGTAGTATTTAACCGCTAACCCTTAATAGATTGTAGTGGTTCAAAGTTCAGTTTTCTTTCAATATATATTTCAATTTTTGATAATAATATCCGTTTTTTTAATATAATATTCACATTACATTATGAACTAAGCTTATATTGTATAATGTTTCCTTTATATTTATATATTTTGTTATTCATAAAAGACTTGTTCCCAGAATATATAGTTTTTTCTGCTCAGTATTATTCCATCTTATACCTCATTAAATATATTGAAAATATCCGGTTATTCAGAAGGTTAAGATGTTAGCTTGCCTTTCTATTTCAATTTATTTTTTACCTCGAGAAACTTATTGGTATTCAGGTAATAATGATGAGAATATTGACCAATCGACGTGCCACGACAAGTTGCGAAAATCGATAGTCCATCTTCCGAGCGATCGTGATGGAGGCGCAGATCCGTCTTCGTCACCCGAGCAGTTGGCCGCTGATAAAGACACGTCCGCCAGAACAACTTCATAAAAATAACGTAGCTCCGGACAAGAAGTACCTCCAGAGAGATTTATTCTTCTATAAGGAGAGCCGGGATCTGAAGCTGTCCTTGGGAGTGGATAGTGCTTCGTGGGAACTCGGAGCATCGTGACGCTGCTGGTCCAGTAATATCCAATAGTATTCAAATGTCGGAGGAAGTTACTGCCTTTGGATTTTGATAATTGAAGGGATCCCTCTGAACATTCATAACTGCAAAATTGATTCATTTCAGATTTTGAATATGAAAAGCTCCTTTCTGAGGTAATCTGACAGTTATTAATAATGAATCAATCCTTAATCCTCAAAGAAGAATCTTATGCGCAAAAACTAAAAATATGTTGATTGAGTTAAAAGTAACACTTTTTTTCCCCAAAGCATAAAAATTTTTATGTTGCTTTAAATGTGAGTATAATCTTTTCAGCTTGACATTTTTAACTGCATTGATACAATATTTTAATACAAATATAATAATTTGATGAAATAATGAAATAGAAATAAAGACAAATGTAAATAAATATCTAAAATTGCATATATATTATGCTGGGCAGTTCTTCAGATAACAAAGGTGCATCCAAGTAAAACTTTTCCACTATATTTCAACTTGTATGTTTGTAAAATAAATATAGTTCGGAATAAACAAAATGTTGTAATAAACGAAACTGCCTTTTATGGAATATTTCTTCCCTTTTACTTTATTTTAAAAAAAATATTAGCTGATTTCATAAATATATGAATACATACCATATACGTGTAAAAAAAAAACAATAATAAATTTAAGACCAAACTTGGAAAAATAAAAGAAATATAAATATACATACTTAAATAAAACATGATTAATCAAGGAAAACAAATAAATTCAAATGAAAGAAACGAAAAATTACGTATTAATTATCAACGATAGAGCAAAAAAATGTCTCTAAATAGAATGACTTTTGTAATTTTTTTAAGTCTTTCTTTGAATTAAACAAGAAATATTTAAATATGTAAATAAACCCTTATTGGCACTCTTCTTCCAAAACCAGAACAGCGATTAGGCTGTTGGCCCTGGCGTGAATAGTCCTTATAGTCTCTGGATGTCCTCTGCCCTAAATTGGATTTCTCTGGAAAATGTTTTTTTTTTTTAAGTCTACAGTGGATGCTAGAATACTGACTCACGTATAAATATACAAGAGCCATAACAAACTCCAGCGAAAATATCAATCCTCCCGACTTGCTAATGTGATTAATTCTCTGGCTTTACAATACAAATACAAAATAAAAATTATTGTGAAAATAAGAATCATTGAGAAATGATTTTTCAATAATCTGCTCATATACGGATGGAATAAAAATAATTGTTTATTTAATTCAGTTAAAGGGCCCGGTTGCAACAGTCAATAAATTGTTCACCAACCTTCAATTGTCAAACGCATCCATTTTACTTATTTTAGATAAAATGAGTTTTTAGAAAAATATAGATTCTAAAAAACAGATTGTAATTGAAATTTGGTTGGTTCCTTGTATGATTTACTAATTTAACTTATATTTCCTCTTTAATATAGTCTAATCGGCCTTCGTAGCTCAGTAAACCTTCACACAACAGTTGAGAGAAAACTTATTATGTGCAAGGAGTAATAATCAATATTAAATGAGATTTCAGAAACCGTGTATGACCAACTCTGATTATTCTTTATTTATTTTTTTTTAAGTAAGAGAAATAAATATGAAAATTTAGTTTGGTTAATTATTGTCAGACAAGCTACATGTTATTACAATTTAGCAAGCATTTACATATAGTGGAGTAGAGTGAACGACTAAAATATATACTAATTCAAAAGAACTTTTGGGCAAGCACAATCATATTTATCGTGTACTGTAAAGGTACAAATAAAAATTTCATGAACTGAAATAGTTTAAATTTTTACGAGATATTATTATTTATTGTAAAATTGTACAGCCCCCTAAAATTTACTTACTTCCTGCCCTACTACGCTACGCCACTGACCACATAATTATAATGAACTTAATATTATTAAAAAAATAAAAGATAAAAGATATTTTAAGTTTGTCCAGACTATTATTTCTAAAATTTTCTAAATTTCTTTGATAATACATGAATCGAAATATGAAGTATGACTGTGACTTAAAAATATGCTCGTTTTCACTTTGAAGGATTTATTAGATCTTCTATCAAATTATTCATGGACGAAGAATGGCTCTATTTTAATCAGAAAATTAGAGACCCTCAACTTTTATACTATAGTTTGTATAATCCTGGAATATATAAAATATCTTTTTTTTAAATATTTATTTATTGCTATTTATAATTGTACATTATTGAACATTTAGTAAATCTGATTTAAGTTAAATTGGAGTGTTACAGGCGTGTAGAGAAACTACCCATTGGTAGCACTGTAATGACATTTTACATTAGCTGGTCTCGTGGCCATCTTCTTTTCAGGCGCCTCGGAGGATTGTCAGGAATGGAAGAGGATGCAAGATTAGAAACTAAGGGGGTTGAGTGGTTAGAGAGTTTATAATGGAAGGAGTGATATCTGGTTCGGGCTAGATCGGTAACATAGGGAACATTAAGGTCTTTATGTATGATTTTATTTGTGACAAAGTAAGGAGCATTGAGGATTTTACGAAGGATTTTGGATTGTAAGGATTGAATACAAGGGGAATTCGAAGGTTCAGTGGAGCCCCAAAGCTCAACTCCATATGTCCAGATTGGCCTTATTACAGTCATATAGATCAGTCTTTTGTAATGTGTTGGAAGTTTAGACCGTTTGTCTAGTAAGTGCTGTAATAGTCGAAATCGACGTGCAGTTTCCTGTCTTTTCAGTCTGGTATGAGGATTCTAGGTTAATCGCTTGTCCAAATGTAGTCTAAGGTAGCGGATCTGTTCGACAGGGGTAAGAGTAACATCGTTAAATGAAACTGTAGGGCAGTCAGTAGGTTTACGACGAATGGTAAAGGTGATTTGATGGGATTTAGAATATATAAACTATCTAAATTATTTTTCGTTGACTGCATAAAGGAGTCTTTTATGAAAATGATGTTAATCGTGACCTCGCCCTACTTTAAACCTAAATGAAATGAAAAGTTTGTACTCTATGGGAACCACATTCACTCCGTAGAAAGTTCATGATTTTTGTAGCCAAGAGCGAGCTTTCCGGAATAGGAAGTTGTAATGTTGGAAACAGCTTTTACTGTCAAAGGAATAAGTCCCAGAGCAGTTTACCGCTTATCAAATAAACATGACTCTATAGCTCTCAACAAATCGATTTATTCCGCTGCCTGTTCGTTTTATAAAGAACGTGTTTATTTTAAAGCTATTGAAACTAGAAATCCGGATAGAGAAACCAACTAGACTACTTGATTATACATAATTTGCAGTTTTTAAATATTCGAAAATGTGGCATGCGCCATAATTAATGATATATACTGATTATTAGTATATACTATAAAAAAAGTTTATTAATATTTTTTTCTTAATAACAAAAGCGAAGATTTTTTAAAAAATCTTTTAACCGCAGACATCAGTTGTGCTTTTGATTAAAACTCTCATAATCATTCTTGAAAAATTATCAAGTATGTTTAAGACCTCTCTAAAAGGTAATTATCGACTGTTACCTAATGATTACTAATCGAGCATAATCAGAGAAAACGGAAAATAACGGGGAAGCGATGGGGTCTTGAGGTCAACATTGATATTCAACGCTCACTAGTTAGAAAGTGTAGGCTCTTCCAAATAGAATTCGAGAAGCTGTTCAGAAGTTTTATTTTATTTTTATTCTAGAGAAACTGGAACTAAGAATTTGCATTAATTTTCATCTGACAGCTCAGACTTTTGTGTTAAATAATTATACTAGAAATGACTCAGTTTGACTACACTACAGGTTGCTGATTTACAGCAATTCGGCCAAGAAAATTAGGAAAAGAGCACTTCCGATGTAATAGTTCAAATTGATTTTAACCATGTTCTTTAGTAAATCAAATAACTAGTTAAATTTTATGATATATTTATGGAAAGCATTCAAAAAGATTGGTAAATTAAGCCCATCACACAACTTTCACTTACGGTAAAAATTTGTATTTTTGGGTTTCTCCAGGTAAAAACTATGGATATCTTTTTTTTTCTTATATTAGGATGGTCAGAACTATAATAATATAAATATATATTATCTTTGTATCCCTTTAGTTTTTTATAAAATGTTTTAATATTTTGTATTTATCCATTCTTTATTATTTCGAACAATGACATTCGGTTATTTTTTTTAAAAACAAATTTAAGGTGCTTTAGAGGAAGATTTCCAAGACTATTTCCTTCAGGAGAAGATGTATCTATATTAATTACAAATTATTTTATTTATTTATTTAAACCAGGTCGGCCTGTAAGAGGTACATTTTTTTTTTAATAATTGATTATGGGAGGGGTTGGATAGTCTCATACAAAAGACATCCCTAACTACATACAATGTTATAAAATAAAAAATATGTAATATAATAAATACATTAAAACAATAATTAATAATAATAATCTTAATAAAAGATAAAAGTAAAGTTAGTGACAAAAACAATGACATTTATGGGTTTAAGAAAATAAATTGACTTCTAATGAGAAAAAAAAGAAACTGAATTTAGGAAAAAGAAGAAGAGAAAAAAAAGAAAAGAAATTAAGATAAAATAAAATTTTAGAGTGACCATAATAGAACTGATAAATGTAGAACTTATAACAGATTATTCTGCAGCTGCCTGGAGACCAGTCTTCGGGTTGTGGTTGGGTTTCCCAAGTTGTCTATAACTGCTCCTTTAACTGTAGGTAACTTGGAGTGGGACTTGATGAACTTTTTTTTTTATGTACTCCTCTATTGTCTCGATTTATAATTAAATACCACATAATTTTTCATTTATTTAACGAGTTTTTCGAATTCAAATGCAAAGAGTTTTTAAGAAAATCCTAATAATATTAAAAAGCTATCCTACAACGTGGAAATTCTTCTTGGCCGCTTTCAAAGAAAATTCTTGAAACTATAAAGTTGCGTACCCTTTCGTTTTTGTGCTAGGCTCTACTTACGCAGCTTTACTGCTCAATGATTTTATTTTTGGGGTAATAAGTTAGCGTGGCAGCTTACGTATCAAACGGTTCGATCTCCGGCATTCATGATGTGATTAAAAGTCATTAAAATTAACTTAGTATTCTCCAACAACTGACAAAGGACAATAAGCTTAGCTTAATGTGGATCCTGAGACATTAGAAGATCAAAGACAAGGGGATTAAAGGCTCTTGTAAGGAAGGGTTTAGAACTAGTGCTAAAGCTCTATCAAGATCTCTCCAGGGATTTATGGAGTAATGATGAGAATATTGTTGACCGGGGATAATATGTAAGAGAAGAAGATGATTGGGTATGCGGTCAGTGACGAAGATAAATAAGTAAAAACGTATTTCTTAGTGACAACGTTTCGGCCAGAATTTCTAGCCATCACCAGGGTTAAGAACACAAAAAAAGATAGCAAACAATGAATAAAAGGATATATATAGAATGATTAGAAAATAACAAACATTATGTATAGTGTTGGCATACATGAATGATTTAAAATTATGAGAGATAGTTGACCGTGGATGATGAATGAGGAGAAGATGGTTGGGGGTGCGGTCAATGAAAAACACAAATAAGTACGATTAACTTATTTTAATGTGCCAACGTTTCGGCTAGAGTTTCTAGCCTTTTTCAGGGCTAAAAACAGAACAAGATAACAACCACAGTAAGTATAGAAAAATAAAAAAACTAAAAAGGAAGTATAAACAGAATAATTTTACACATAAAATGAATAATTTTACAAAATAGAATTAATAAAATGAAGTGATGAGAGAAGCGGGAAATAAAATGTATACATAGGTAATTGAAAAAGTGGGTAAAATAACATAATTAAGGAAATGAAATAAATTTATATAATGCAAAGAAGTATGAACATATTAGTTATTATTAATTTAAAATTTAAATATGAAAAGAAAATGAAAATTGAGAGGAAGAAAACATATGTAACAATAATAGATTTTTTTTTGACCTAGAAAAAAATTAAAATAACAAATTAAATATATACAAGAGAATGAAATGTATATACTCATGCAACTATATATCTTGGATTGCCAGTGTGGCATTATAAGATAAGCTGCCGGGTCCGCTGAAGGCGGTGTTATAGACGATGGCATGAGTCTGCCGTGAACGTCCTAGGGTAACAATAATAGATGATAAAGAGGCAAATTATAAGTATAGTGTACAAAACTTATAACGCGGGTAAGGAAAATGGATAAAAGTGGATAAAATAAGGGGAAAGAGTTTATTGACGTCACCCCAACCATCTTCTCCTCATGAATGATTTAAGTATTATAAGAAGATAAAGCTGTATACGAAGAGTAATAATTAAATTAACAAAGAGGAAAGAATAAATAATAAAAACATATGATAATTCAGTTAGTAAATATATTTACAACATGAAAATGATTAAAAATAATTTTTTTTTTAAATAATTTATTTATTGTTATTTACAACTGTATAAAAACATATACAGCAAGTAAATTTGCTGTAGGTGACATAGTGACATGATACAATCTACCCATTGATAGAACTCCAATAACATTTCTAGAGGAATAGTGGGTGAATATTTTAAACTACTTCTCAAGGGCGTATTGAGGTTTCCTAATATTCTTAAGATCGTGGAGTTCACCATGTTTCTACCCTATAAATTTGCATCCACAAAAAGAGTTTTTTCTTTGATGGTAGCAAAGAAGGTTGTTGATTTCTAAAGTGAAGGGACTTTTCAAGCAAATTCCAGCCATTAATGTATTGAAATTGTATCAAAAAATTAAATACATTATGTATATGAAATATACATAATGTATCAAAAAATTAAATACAATAAGTGTGTGTTTTTTTTTTTAATCGAAATAATTCAAAAAGGAGAACGAATGCTTAAGTGATTAATATTTTGTATACTGTACGCGGATAAAGAAGGTTTAATATATCTAATTCTTACAACAACTATATTTATCATTGTTATAAAAGCTAAATGTTCATCGCTAAAAGCTGTTTATTGCATAGGATTCTAAAAAAAAATTACAGAAAATGAATTTCTTATTTCTACCTTTATGATCACCCCCTACACCTCCTCCTCTCCCATCCCCTCCCCTTGATCTTCCAAATTGTCAGAGATAGGCCTTTAAAATTTGCGGTACCCCTGCGAGTGAATAATTGTGATACATTGTTATGTGTGCATCTCTGTAACGAATTAATATATCTGAAATCTTCATATTTCAACTGCCAGTGCTCTTAATATTTGAATATAAATCTTTCATAAAGAAAAGTAATATTTTGAAAGTGAAATTAGAACAAATAAATTTGATAGACCTTACAACATAATATAATCTGTATACTCTTATGATGATACGATTGTCTTGAATATCAAGACGTGGATGCTACCTGCCTTTCACCTTCAAGGAAGACAGGTCATACGTGTGACCCTTTTGTTCTACAGTTTGACCTAAAGTATCTGATTACTATAGCTACAAGGTAGAACATTTTGTGCCCTTTAGGGAAAGTTCAGAACGGAACGCTACGACACATAATGTCTAGAGATAATTACGTTACAGTATCAATTGAAAATTAGTTTTATATGTCAATAAAAATAATATTGTTTTAAAAAGAATTATATGATTGTCATTAGAAAATGCAACCGATATTTTCTTGACTTCGAAACCTGTAAGCATGTATCACCAAAAAATAATCTCGACCATAAAGAAATCAAAGGACGTGAGTTTGAAACCAATTTAAGATTTTTTTAGTAGCGATAAAAATATCTGAATTTCTGCAGGTATGTCATTTTTTTCTCTGGAGATTTAAATTATTGCTACTTTGATTTTATTTATTTTTTAATTATTGAAATGAATTATTTAATTTGATAGTGAGAAATTAGGAATACTTTAATATATCATTAAAGGCATAAATAGATTAAGGTCCAGTATAATTTCTTCCTGTTTAAATATTGCGCTTTTTTATTAGACAAGTTGGTCCATCAACCTGTTTTTTATTGAACTTTTTTTAATCTTTATATTTGATGTACTATCCAGTTGGCAGGAGGGAGATAGCACCCAGTGGTGCATCTTCCTGACGCTAAGTAAATTATTTGATTAATTGTTTTCAGCCATCTACAGTTGTTGGCGGAAACCTTTGTTGTACTTTTATTTTTGTTGAGCTTATTGAGGTGCCTTAAAACTGGTTGTGAATAATATAAAAGTAAATAAGGAATGTGTATGTCCCTAAAGAGTTATCTAAATTTCTGACTTATCTTGTTGCTTAAGTAATTATCCTGAACGGTTTTGCCAGGAATATTTAGATTATTATAAACTATACTCATTGTGCATTTTAATTCAGAGTTATCTTGATAAAGTTGAACTTGGTAGTTAATACTTCACCAGAGATCTATTAATGGTTCACCAAGGACAAAGTCTACAAGGACAATTATTCTATTACAATATATAACTGTAAACATAAAAATTATATTTGTTATTAACATTTAGTGATTGAATTGAATCAAATGAAGTTCAAACCGATTTCACAGTCTGAGTGATGAGCTATGATAAACAAAAATCACAAACAATAGAAAACACAGCAATAGCAAAACAAAAATAACCACAATCAATCAGCTGGTTCCATAGATTGGGCACTGAAATAAATATAAAACTTACTGAAAATCTATAAAATAGAAAAATAATAATAAACGAAAATGGGTTTCAGATAAATATAAAGCAGAAATAGAAATGTTGATAATACTTACGATAGTGGCAAATCCATTTTACTCATCTTTGCTCTCGCCAGCTAATTCGATTCTAACCCCACACTACCTTCCCTTAACAATATTTTCAGCGCTAGATTCAGGAGGGTGCCATAGCCACCTTCCTACAAAGCAAAAGTGAATCCAAAAAAGTCACGCCTACGAAAAGAAGGCTTTTGTTAAAATTGTTAGGAATGTTCGCCATTTTAATATATACTGAACAGCCAGTTATTGGTTCTTACTCTTCACTACTTTTCTGCCACGCTCCTGAGAGGCATACAAGGCCTGTCTGAGTGTTACGACTGAGTATAACTAAGCTCGTACATCCACAGATAATAATTACAATCTTGATGAACAATATTACGATAACATTGAAGGATTTTAGAAAGGTTGTGTACAAACCGTTGATAAGCAATACCACTGAATTACTACGTTCCGGAGTCCCAATCTTAATTAGAGTGATTTTTCCCTATAAAGTTTTTTCAAATAGAATTTTCCTATAAATTAAAAAAAAATTTTTTGATTCCGATAAAGTAAATATAGACAAGTGTCTAAACAAAGATGTTCAATTGTCGTCGTCCTCAAGTGTTTGTATATCCATAGATAATCATTAAAATCCTGTAGAAGAAGATTACAACATTAAAACATTTAAGAAAGTTCGTGTATAAACCGTTGATTAGCAATATCATAGAATAAATACATTCCAGAGTCACCTTTCTGAAACTTGATTGAATATATTTTTTTTTTATGAAACAAATTTTGCTATAAATAATAATCGACTCCTGAGTTTATACTCTTGCGCTGTTAAAAACTTGCCATGCCCAAAAAGCCTCTTTTAAGTGATAATCGGATTGCAATTCAACTTCCCTCACAATTCTGTAAAACCCCTCCCTTTGGAAGCAGAAGACAGTTCCCAAAAAGCCGCCCTGATTGGCCGAAGGCACCGACTTCCCGATCCAATCAGAGAACAATCTTGGCGACGAGAGCGAACATTTCCAGGCTGTCATTTCCTACTTAGCCCCGTTTCTTCTCCCGATCTTCCTGCCTATTGAGGGTATAGAAGTAACATCCGCCCCTCTTGCATAACTCCCGATAATCCTAAGTCTGTGTGTGGCAATATTTGACATTCAATGGCACCTATAAATGTATCTTCATTATGTAATACGTGGATGGAGATGGAGCATCTCGATTCTAAGTATATTTCGTAATCAGTCGGCTTGGCGTGGCAGGTATCTCACCGCATTTGAATGGAAATTCCATTTATTCCGTATTTTGTGGGATGGTGTTTACTTCCTTGAAGAATTAATTATTTCTACTTTTTTTCACAATAAGCTTAAATCAGCTGTAAATAGAATTTGTTTGTCACATTTCTTCATCTACATCGTATTAAATCCGACAGAACAAGTTGCTATAGAAATATATTTCTC
Source organism: Halyomorpha halys (assembly GCF_000696795.3). Lineage (NCBI taxonomy): Eukaryota > Metazoa > Arthropoda > Insecta > Hemiptera > Pentatomidae > Halyomorpha > Halyomorpha halys. The sequence goes on from NW_027108130.1 coordinate 11,467, forward strand.
TTCATATCTACTATAAGAAAAAATTTCATCGTTCTACAACTTTTATTTATTTCGAAATGTTACATCAATGATTCGCGACTTATTTATTATATTAAATTAGTATTTTATAAAATAATACTCATACTAGAATTAGAAGTTCTCATTAAATAATCAGTTTATGGCCAAAACTGGTAATAGCAAGCAGGGTGGAATTAAGCCAAACCCTTTCAAATAAATATATGAGCAATGTAAGGGGATAAGTACTAAGATAGTATGCAAACAAAAATTATATCATAGTATAATATAAATTTCAAGACTAAAATTATAAAATTTTACAATTACGATAAATAACTATAACCCTCCCGAGTCATCAAAATGTAAAAATAATTTGATTTTCTCAATTTAGATAATGATTGGTATTAATATACAATATATTAATATGATTGCGAATAATGTAAGTCTAAATGCCCTTGTGAAGATTAGTAAGATTTAATATTTGTAATAAAACAAAAATAATGGAATAGTTAATGAACAGGTTGTCCCGAAGATGGGAATTAGGAAGTACAAAGTAGAAGAGCTTCTTTCTTTGAAAATAAAACATTGAACGATTCGCCAATACATTGCCACAACTACAAAACACAAGGACGCATTGATGCATACCAGTAGCTTGCACGACTAAACTCAACAGCATTATTCCGACTAACTAATTAGAGAAGTTAAAGCTTTACCTAATCTTTAGGACAATTTTAACTTTGATGTGAGATGTGCTTGGTTTGATTAATTAATAAATGTTATGTTGTGGTTGAAAGTCATGATGAAGCTTTAGTTGGCAATACGTTGATGAGTTAAGTTTGAGCAGATATCAAAGAGGATTTGTTTGGAAATTCCAAATACTAACCTAATTATATATTTTGTATTTCGTTTTTGATGAACGAAATTATTAATTATGTCAAACATTATATATCCTTTAAAGCTAGTTACTGGATTATAGAACTGAATGTGGAACAATTAGTGCTTTTTTCCAAAATTGAACAATTTAATAAGTTTAACTGAAAGCCATAATTAAAAATCATGGTACGAATTAATGAATAAAATATATGAAATGTCAATTACAAGTCCGGCATTATCCTCTCCACATATCCACACGTTAACATTTCGCTGCATTGATAGAAAAGTACCACAACTCGAAACTCAGAACTTTCGAAGATATGGGGTCAACAATATGGCACTAATGGCAGCCAGAGCACTGTGATACAAAATTTTAATTTTTCATACGGAGCTCCGTATCTTTGAAACTACCCACAAGACAAGAAAAACTGATAAAACTTCATTAAAAGTAGAGTAAATTTTCTAAAATATGAGTCATAGTTGAGTGTTGAACTATTTACGTTCTATAGTTTTTGAGGTAAACTTTTTTAAAAATATAAAATTTAATGAAATATATACTCAAAAATAAATAGTTACTGAATTTATTAGAAATCTTTATCTCAGGAATTATACGTATATAGACGTACACGAACGAAATCAATATATTTCACATCTCATATTCATAGAAATGTTAGAAAAAAAAATTCCAAATATTTAAATTAGTAAAATATCCACAAATTTACACAAATCATCCTCATCTTATACCAAAGCATAATTCTTCGGATTCAACTCACTAGTTACGTCACTACGCTTGTATTGCTGTAATTATCTTCGAATGTCAATTATTACTGACAGCTTGGTAAATACTTCTCTATAGTTTTATTATTTTTTAATTATAATTACTATCTTGTTATATGCAGTTAGATTGTTCATTATTTTTTCTAATATGCTATAAAATAATTTTAAAACTTAATAATTATCTTTTATAACTTAAATTAGTGTTGTTAGTCGTTAATTGATGTAATTTATCGTGACACCATATAAAAATAGCCATATCGTAGAAACAAAGCGAAATTTTCACGTCAATAATGTTCGAGCAATTTTAACAAGGGATGAGGTAAAAAGTTCTGTTATTCGATTATCACCGAATAGAATAACCATTCATTATCCTATCAGGCGAATAATTGGATTGAAACTACCGCAAAAAATAGTCGCGAGTATCGAAAGGGCATAAAATAGCCGTACTTAAAATTATGCGCCTAGATCTTTCATATTGGAAATAATTCACATTACTACAGGAATAAAAATAATTAGAGTAAGACAATAATCCAAAAATAATATTCAGCCGCTATTTCCAAACAGAATATTTTTACCAGTCTCCTGAATCACCTGACAAAGTGATTACCACTTATTCCGGTCTCTGAATAACTCGGTGAACAGAACAAGAGGAGCAAGCTATCAACCGTAACCTGGATTAGTTGCAAGTTAACATCGAATCTATCAACGATGCAGTATAGAGCAAAATAATAGAAAATTCCTAACAATTTACCATAATATAAATATTAAAGTTCATTATATATTTGTAACATCGCTAGCGGGTAGCTTATTAGTAAGGCACTGTGCTACTAACTTCAAGGACCCAGGTTCGAATTCTCAGCTATGGAAGATAATTATTTTCTGTTTCTCAGTAGCCGTGCGTCAACCCTGTGGATTCAGGAGCCCTCCTGGGATCCATTCAGCCTTTCATAATGTGGGTACACTTAGATGGTTAAACATTTGGCAATCGAGCGTGATTCTGACCAAATCACATTTTTGCACAACCGTTGGTCTAGTACTTCTTTACCCTGATCCTTCATGGGTTATAGTGCTAAAGATTTAATGTATTTTTAATACATAC
>NW_027108130.1:14334-14923 GCF_000696795.3 Halyomorpha halys
AATTAGAATTAAGAAACGTAAAGCAATAAAAAATAAAAGAAAAAAACTCTTATTGAAAATTTAATAGCTTACTTGGAATGGAATTGCGCAATAGGTTTTTTACTAATCCAGGAAAAAATATCCGAAACGAAAATTCCAAAAAATATAAGGAAATGTACGACAAAGTTCTTCAAATTGTAATACAAATTTGATCTATCTTTAGAAAATCAAAAAGTGAGAATAGATGATTCAGGACATTTCTAAAATAAAGATTGAATTGGACTAGCAAAACTGGTAAAAACATAAATTGGGCTGAAACCGACGAAAACTAATTCCAACTATACATAAACTTTATTAAAAAAACAATAGGTTGTATAGAAATTTTGGAAAGGTAGAAATGACTCTATAGGATTAATAGGTACCTTTTATTTTTTAGAAAATACTATAAAAATAAAATGAAATTCGGTATAGAGATTTAGGTTGTCAATATACATTTTGTAATAGTAAGGTTTTAACAATTAAATAATTTAATATCCAAAATAGTCTCAACACTATATATTTATTTATTTGTCCAACGTTTCGGCCCTTCCAGCCATCCTCAGGGACATCT
>NW_027108130.1:15538-24289 GCF_000696795.3 Halyomorpha halys
ATGTCCATTCAAATATAATATATAATAATATAAGTAAGGTTTTAAGTTAATTATGGTTATTATGCTCTGAAACCACTAATTAAGAAATATATTGAATACAATTTTTTTTGGTTCTGTTATACTTAATTTGAAATACACTTGTGGTTAAAAATAAAAAAAATTATATACGACCTGTGGTTAAAAATAAATTAACTAACGGATTTTACAGGTTTATTAAGAAAATGAACTGCCTAGTTTTGCTAGTTTATTACTGACTCTATGCCGTGTTATTATTCAGAATGGGCTATATTTCTTATCACTAATGGGTTTATATATGTTTGTAAAAACAGTTTGAATGGATATTTTTCATGTCAATGTTTTGTTGACTGACGTTTCTTCCAGTTTTCTAAAATATTTCAAGATACTGAAACTGGTATATTTTGTAAGGGTGTTAAGAGTTATTGTGAGCTACACACCCAGGCAAGGGAACGTCGGAAGAATGATAAAGAGAAAAGAGGACAAGTAAATTACACTATCTTCTATTATTCCATTTAAATCGACACTAAAAATTGTTACAACTAACAATTAACCTATATTGTTAACCTTTTGGCTTAACAACAAATAATTAGACGTATAACTTATTCAAGAATAGAGGTTTTATTATTTTCACTTTTCACCATACTTAATTTATTTTCAATTACAGTTCACTCCACACATACCAACTTATCAGCAGATTATAATTAATTCAGCTAGTATCCTCTAACAATGATTCGTGGAAAATAATTGAATTAATCAAATATATTAAGTCAACTACATCTCATCTCCATATTGTGATAATTTTCAGGCACCATTCGTAATCATAGATGGGAATATATATTTCAATGGTAATAACCATTGTAGTGAATTCTTTATAGTAATAATACTCTCTTTGCAGAGGACAAATTGACTTTTAATTATGAGTGAGAAAGTTGATACAACGAGGCAGAAACATTTCAAGACGACCAAATAAAGGCTTGAGGAGGCGAAAAAGACCCTCGTTTGAGAAATTCTTTAAATTAAAAGTTTCTCGTTTGACTAGAATCATCGTAATTAATTGACGGAGAAGAAACTCTTCAGCTTTTACAAGAGCCTCAGTTAAAGGGTCGTTATTTATTCATAAGATTGCCACCAGGCCTAGAACAGTTCCCTAATTGAACTCCTTTAAGCAGAATTTTCTTATTTTCCTTGTTAATTATTAATTCTTCACTAATGATCACTATATAATGTAAAGCACGAGCTGTTAAAATACTATAAATTGTAAAATTATAATTTGTGTGAATCATAAAAACTAATGCTCATATTTTACTTTCTTCAATATGTGGGAGAATATTTTGATTTCAGTAGTTTTTAGTTTAGTCTTTGCCGAGAAATGAAAAGCAACATTATTATTATTATTTTTTTAATCATGTAATCTTTTTTCCTCAACTTCAATAATCCAGATTTACAGTACTGTTACATGGACAGCTTTGGAGAAGTTCTAAAAATTCACTCATTTATGTTTTTAGGAGTTCTCTTCACGAATACCAAATTTGTGGTCTGCAATTTTCCTCAGAAATATAAATTTTAAAAAGTTGAAACCCTGAAAACCATTTCAAATTTCAAAGTATAAATACAAAAAATATACATTTATTTCTTTTTCGTTAATTTTTGATAACTTGAAAATTGAATAGTATTCCAATATCTTGATTAATAATAAATTAAAGTAGAGAAATTTATAAACATTTTTATTCTGATGACTTTTTTTGTCAGGTTGCTCCATTTTATGAGACAGAATATGATCCGGGCTAACAGAGACAAGAAAAACATCTCAAATATTTAGATAAGTCAGAAAAAATGTTGTTTTTCTTTTAGGATGCTGATAATTGTTTAAGGATTTGAACTTTGAAACCCTAAATTTTGTCTGCAAGGACCTATTTTTGGTCTCTCTTTGACTTGACTACATTCTTACCCGAGCTCTCTTCAAAATAGAGTGGCCAAACAAAAAAAATCGTTTGAATAAAAATTATTTTAATTTCCGAGATTTCTTACTGGTCCTCATTCGAGTGGATAATAGCACAAACAAATCCCTAGGTCATAATTCCTTGTCAAATAACCTCAAGATGAAAACAAAGTATTGACTGTTTCATTCAACTATTTCAAGATTTTCCAAGGAGGATATAGTTTTTTTTTTTAGATAAATTTTTATTCGGTGCAGATATATTTTTTCAAAATGCTAAACTGACTTACATGATTTGAATAAGAATATCAAAATCATGACTAATTTTTTGTATTATTTCCTTGTTTTAATAATTCCTATAAAACACTGATTGTGATAAATTTATAAAAGGTCCTTAAAGTATATAATCCGTTATAATCAATAAAAAAAAAATAGGACATCTCCTTTATCTTAAATATTGAATTTTTGTTGTTATAACGTTAACTGTTTGTTTATGGTGAAAATCTGTTTTATATTCATGAAAAGTAAACAAAAAAAAATAATGATAACAATTTTACTTACATAAAACATTCATTTGCCTATCATGTCCTGCATAAAAAATTGTTTCTCTTAATTATACTATTCTGAAACATTTTTTACCTTAAATTTTTTTCAATATTCGATTTTCGATAGAAGATTTTCTGAAATCAAGTTCCTTGGATTTTAAATATTAGGTTAGAAAATTAAAGATTCTTCCAAAATTGTTGTCTGGAGGTGTTCGTTAGGCGAGAAAGGATCTCAAGTAATTTGTAACGGACAGTAGAAATACTGGAGGGTTATACCACTTAGAAGAGAAATCATCCAGGGACTCTCCCCCAAGTTAAGCAGGATAAATGATATTCCATCGCCTTCTGGAGAAATCGCTGGAAGGTCAGGAAGCTGTTGCTGGTAGTGGTACTTGCTCTGCAGATGGTTACATAAAGACGTCTTAGAAGATTAACTAACAAATATTTAACATTTCAGTTTTTAATATTCAATAAGTAAAACAAAGCTAAAAATCAACGTCATTTTTTTTCTGATAGGGCCATTGTTAATTTTTAGTAAACAGCATTAATGAAACCTAAACATACCAGTGTATAGTTGAGTAGCTATCAGAGTCAATCTAAATTTTTAATTTTGTGTTTTTACTGATTTTTTTTAGCTTTTAAAATTAATTCAACTCTATAATAATGAATTAATTCATATTAATGATTATTTATTTTGTAATATGAGTATAAGAAGACGAAATTGAAAATATCTTGACAAAACTATACGGAAACCCCAACCGACAGGCATGCAGGCCTCGATCACACACTAGATTCGTGTTCCCTAGCAGCGTGAAATGTCAGCTCCTTTACAGATCGTGTTGTCTTAAACATGCCCTGTCTTCTGTAGAGCTAATCTCCTCAAGCTGGGTATTCTTGGAGTTGCAGGATAGCCGATAGTCCGAATTTGCCAGTCAGTCGCTTGAAAGCTGTTGCTTTATGTATGAAATTTAAATTTGTCAGCTAATTTTCCGAAAAGAGTTGATAATTTTTTTCCTTGACCTATTTAAAAGTGGCCAAATTATTCCAGTTAAATCATAGTTGCATGTAAAAAAGAAAAAAGATCAAATAAGAGTTTTCTAGGATTCTATAGGTTTTTTTTAGAGTGGTGTTGCAACAGTAGAATGCTAAGTTTCAAAGTTCTATCCTAAAAAGTACGAGAATTTCGCTGTGTTTTCTTAATTTCTTAGAATGCACAAAAACATCGTCTATATAAAATGCAACTGTAGATAGGAAACTGGAAATGAAATCAAATCCTGCAGAGATGTATTAATTATAATTACGAGAATGTATAATTTGATTCAGAACAACTTATCGACAATTAAGTATTTTAACACTTGGAATTGGGTTTGAATGGACAAGACGTAGTTCGAAAAGTTCATCCAATTTATAATTAAATGATGTATGAAGTTTTGAGGATGTTCGATTTCTCAGAAATTGCTATATTGAAGAATATCTCTCCTTAACAAACAGAAAATAATATTATTTTGAATATCTTTTACTGAGCTAATTAAGATAGAATTTACATTCACTATTTGCGTTGATTTTTAATGAACAGTAAGAATGTAGGGACGAAAACATGAATGTGGGATAGAAATGATTCCAATCTTAAAAAAATTTAAAGCTAAAGCCCTAATAAATTCAACTCTTCATTCATATAACTTATTACAGTAATAATTTTTAAAATATGAACTTATATATTTCGTACTTACTAACTAATTTTTCCACAGGAGGGTACGAAAATAATAATAATAAAATATGTACTTTCTGGAAAAATTCAAGTACAAATTTTTAATTAGGTTTAAAAAAACGTTAACTTACCTTAAATCATTTTTACAAAAAGTAAAACACTATTTATTATATTTTTTTCTTCAAAGTCCCATGGGTGTATGGGGTTGATGCCATGATGAAAACGGGTTGAAGGTAGTCTCTTTTTCTGCTTTGGTTATACATTTGAAGAAGATGCTGCTGAAATTTGATCTTTTGGAAAGTCTGTATTTTGTGCTAGTCTGATGATGTTGACGGGGTCCACCAGGTTTGTTGATTCAAATAATTTAGTTACTTGTACTCAGTCGAGTCTGTGTGTCTGCCACCTTTGTGGCCGTCCTGTCGGTGTCAGTGTCCTAAATAATAGGTTCGTACAGTACCGAAGACTGTCAACAAATTTAATACGTCTCCTCGATATAAATTCTGTAACAGTCGGTAGTTCAAATGTCCTTTATATGAATGAAGAGTTGAATTTATGAGAGTAATGTTTTAGTTTTTAATTTTTAAAAGATTGAAATCATTTCTGTCCCAAATTTATGATTTTCACTGTGATTGACAACAACTCAATCCATTCAAGGAATAAATTTTAAAACATGCACTTTCTGTGAAAATAAAAATAAAAATTTTAATTTATTTAAGAAATGCTAACTATCTAAATACAAAAATTGTTACATGTCATATAAAAGGACATGGAAAATACTGTAAAATGATACCTGTCCCATATCTCTAGCTAAATTTGGTAATTTTTACTACAATTCCAAAACTTGCTGTGCTCTGTTTTTAAGGCCAATTATGAGGAATAAAAAAAGAGCACAGTAATTCAGAAATGAGTGGGCATATCTCAATAAAATTTCTTTGTTTTCCAAGTATACGCCTATGCAAAATTTGAATAAAATCTGACATGTTAAGGTTCAAAAGTGTGTCGAGTTGACGTGAAATGATCCATAAGGTTTCTGATGGTTTAGGATACGATGTATGGGAAGGCTGCGGAGTTCTTGGTTCAGATCGTTGTGGACTCGATTTACACATGGCTGGCCCAAAAAATTAATCTTGCCATTTCCAACGATATATAAGTAGCAGTGAATAAGAAAAGCAAATCAAAAAATAAATAAATATTGAGTATTTTTTTTTAAATTTTAAATGAACATTCTTGAAAAATGTTATTGTATTAATCTAATTTTGAGTGGTATACCTAAGGTTGCTTTTTCCCTTCTTCCAAACCGTGGAATCATAACAAATACGTTACTCCTCGACTGTGGTTGCCGCAGATCCTCTTGGATTGCTCAGATTCGCTTTCGCTTCTGATGCCCCGACGAAAGTACCTGACGTGGTGTTTATTTTTGATTCGGGAAGAAAGTTAATATCCGAACTAGACCCGTCACTCACCGCGCCACTTTGCTGGTATCTTGCATGACGTACGGGATCAGCAAAATTGAAGTTACCAAAGTAACAGTGAAATATCCTAGTATTCTTCCCTTGCATAAATGAGATAATTGCAATGAAATTGCAACGTTTTTAAATACTCGAGTTAGCAAACATATGAACGTTACTCAACTAAAAACTGAAGCAATTAGTTGTAGTGATTGTGAAGAGGCTGTCACTTCTGTTAACAACGTTAGTGCGCAACGTTATTACGCTTAGCAATCGCACATGACCTACAGTACGTTTCGCCAAATAAGTCCAACATAAATCATGTAACTGTCACAAGGATTCTGGTCAAATGATCTTCAACTACTCTTCAACGGCTTTGGACTAATAAATGAGTAACAAAAATCTTAATAGTGAATAAATTTTAATAGCTAGTTAATTTATAATTAAAAACAACGAAACACATTTTCATATTGATTTAGACTTGGATATGAACAGTAAATTTTATTACAAGACAATAATGATGGGCAGATATCGAACTGGTAAGAACTGAAAAGTGAGTTTTAATCAACAGTTTTGCAAATATGTTTTTTAATGTGGTAATTACAAAATAAAACTGTATTAAGTTAGCATCACTAATATCTTTTCTTTTTTTTCTTCTTGTTTTTCTCGTATAAAATTATTTTATTTTATCGCTTTTCTACAATCAATTATAGTTCATTACCATCTTATGTGCAGACAAATAAGTATAAATATAAATCTTGCATTTGTTTTTCTATATTGGCTCGTTCATCCTTTAAAATCGTATTGTCGATGATTTCAAATCTTTCATTAGCTTTGACAAGTTCGGCCGAGAAAACAGTTACGATTCCCATCATTTTTTATTTTTCTGCTAAATCAGTTCTGCAATAGATGCTTAATTTCATGTTTATTCACTATAAGATGGCAGAAGCTAAGTCATTTTTGGTCATAACCTCTCAAATTATAATTCTTATTACCTCATTTTATATTTCGACATTTTCAGGGAACTGAGTTACGTTTTTGACCATTTTTGGTTTTGTCTTAAATTTAATTTTCAGAAACACCAACTTTTCACAGAACCATTTTAACTTTATTGAAGAGGTTTAAACGGCAAGTGTGTCTGTAGTAAGGTTACTGTATTATATTCCACGGATATAAAATCGTACCTGAGCAAGACTTTTTATTTAATAATTTTGTTATGCCTTAAGTCCTGCATTGAGAATCCATCAGTCCCACAGTGGAAATGTCAAGATTAATTACGCGGGGACACCGCGATATAAATTGTGTAACTAGGTGGGATTCTAACCCAAAACCATTTGAACCAAGCGTTCTGCTATCCACGCCACAACCTGCTTAGCTATCAGGTCCTCAATTGTTTTTTTCTATTATAATATTTGAATGTGATGACACTAATACTATCATGTTTGGTGTATCTAATGTACAAATTTTCATTTATTTTACAGATATGACAGCATTATTATAGGGAGTTATATCATTTTTATAAATGTTTTACAACTCATAACCCCAATTGTTTTAAAACTACTATCTAGAAACAAATTTTGTACCGTCAATTATTAATTTTCACATACGTTAATTGATAATTAATGTATCTGATTACTTTATGTTTCTTCTAAAATATTTGATATAATTTTTAATAATTTATTTGCTATATAATTTACAATCAAATAAATTTAAGAACGTAATTTTTCAGCTTTTCTTTCAATTCTAGATCGTGTAAATCATAAGATTGGTGAGTAAAGTGTACACAATGTTATTTCAACATTATCCTCTAATGCCCATATTTCGGAGAATATTTTGTCACACTATGATGTCAAAATATGGCCATCTTTATTGCATTATGTATTGACCTTATAGCAAAAAGGGACAGTAATTTCTTCAAAAAAAGATATTTATTGTCTTTTAGTCCATGTGGTAATAATTACTAGTTGACATTTTGCAAAGAAATAGAGGAATTCCGAAAAGTTTCAAGAACGTTCTTCAGACAACTTACACTACTAAAATTTACAGATTTTCGAAACAGCTTGCTGAATAAAACAACCCAGGACTCGAGCGAATTTTTACTGCCTACCGAACCTGGAACTTTGCCGCAAGATTCATTGAATATGCATGCCGGAGGATGTTTCCCGGCGTAACGGCTGCTTACCTATCAACATCCAAGTCCTTGTTCCAGATCGCAAAGCTCCCCTCTGGTTGTCGTTTGGTTTCCGCACTCTCAGCCTTCGGAGGTCCCTTTCACCTGAAGATGTTCTGGCCGAAGAGTCTTTGGCGCGATGAGGTCAGCGGAGGGTCGCTCACGAAAGGCAGATAATGAATGGACTGTCTCTTCCAAAAGTCAACGTTTTCTCAAATTATCGCCCGTTGTTGTTCCGGCAAGGACTCACAAGGTCGAAAAGGTGACGTGGGTTGCGGTGGAAACATTAATTCGTGTTTGGGTGGTAAGTAAACATGTACTTAGGACATACATAAGTAAGTTTTTTTTTTGTTTTTTTTATCTGGACTTAGATTTACAAAGTACTCGGTGAAAGTTTAAAAATTTGACTTATAAGGTTTTGAGTGAAATTCATATTTGTCCAATGTTACAGAAACACATTTTAGAATTTAAAAACTGACATAATAAAAAAATTATAATTGGACTATAACCCTAACTAAGTGTAAATATACACTAATTAAAAATCTTTATGATTGTTAGCAACTTTTTATTTTACGTTACTTTTCTTAAAAACAAATTTGGTAATGTAGCATATTTAGGCACAGCTACATATATCATTGTTCACTCCCTTCTTAGTAATTTCAGACGAAGTGTTATACTATTGGTTATTTCCCTAGTCTGTTATCCAAAGTCAGAAGGTCGAGTTGTTATATTGGTCGAGTTATTGATACTGGAAAATTTAGAAAAATACATACATCTATCCATCTATTTAAAACTCCATTTACACACAAAACTAACTGAGTCTTAACTCATGTCCCAATCAATTCCGTTCAACCCACCCAGGAATCTGAAAAGAAGGAGGCCTCGAAATCTTCAAACGCTGAGCTACCAATTGTTAAATCCTATTT
>NW_027108130.1:24339-25473 GCF_000696795.3 Halyomorpha halys
ATAATCTTAAATTAAATATATAATCTAAATTTCGTTGCTATATCTCAATATTTAGGTATAGGTATATATACAGGTATATATATATATCATAGCAACGAAATTTAGACTTTAAGTAACTGATTTGTTGGTTAGAAGGAACGGTATTGCTCACCAATTCCTGGGATCTGGATTCGAACCGCCTGTTACAGACAATTATTTAACCTATTACTGTAACCGTGACCCAACCCTGTGGGACTAGGAGGCCTACTAGGGCCCTGCCCAAATTCAGTAAAGGGGGTATACCCTTAGTTGGAAAAACATTTGGTGGTTGAGCATGAACCTTATTATTCGTGACTTGCTTGTTTAACCGTTGTTTAAAAAAAACCATTTACTTGATTATTATCAAAATATGTAAATATTAAATTAAAATTACATATTTTAGAGTATTTTTAAGCGCCACAATCTGTCACTCAATCAACTATGGTTAGAGTAATACAAATGATTTTTTTTTTTAAATGTCTTAAATAAAATAACATAAAATAATAGTCCTTTTAGCGATAATGAATTGAGCATTAATTAGTCATAATACTAATGATCGATATCGATAATATCGAGCAAGTGTTTTTATAAGTTAACTAATAAAGAAGGATGCGAGGAGTGAATAATAAAAAATAATCAAATTTCACTTATTATTTGTCACAAAAAATAAACATACAATAATAAAATATTTCAACCAAAACGAACAAAATGTAAAACATTAATAAATACATTAAATAAAATACAAAGAAACTGCTTCAGTGGCTATATCCAGCAGAACTCCAACGCACCGCTACAATATAAATAATATATAAAATTTATAACTATTTGATATTGAATAATTTGTTTATTGTAAGTTCAAAAGTACAGTGTTTTTAAAATATTAAAAACTTGTGTTAAATTACTTGAGATTAAAATAAAAATTGTTATAATTTGTCGAATAATGTTAGTAGAAATATATTCAATAAGGAAAGAATTTTAGCCCATAATATTCTTGAAGTTGACAAATCCTTTATCAGTTCTACATCCTTATAGAATTCTCCTCAATCCCGGGCCAAAATTTGAATCATACCTCTCTGTCAATATCATATCTCTCTATTAACCACAATATATATATAT
>NW_027108130.1:25523-35996 GCF_000696795.3 Halyomorpha halys
ATATTCGTAAATTTTTTTTTTATTTATAAGCACCAGAGGACGAGGGATTAATATAGGAGATAGAATTTGAAAGTAGTGTTCGGAGGGGGAGGGGAGGCATCTTCTTTGGAATACATTTGAAGAGGTATATGAGAAACTGGAAGTTTGTGCTTTTTTTTCAGGTTCAAAAATTATCATTTTTTTTTTCTCTCACCCAAAATCATAATATTTTGTTTTATGATTAAGACAATTCTTTCCACTAAACTAAACGTTGATTATTTCTTTCATAAAAATAATATTTTCTAAAATTTATTTTATTTTATAATTTTATTTGCTAAAAAATAATTTATAATTAATTTGGGTGGTTCAAAAAATATATAGAAATAAAAATAAATAATTATGTTGTTTTTTTAAAGTGTTCACATTTTCTTTTAGGATTTAACTATTGTATCTTTGAAAATTTTTGATAAACATTTACCAAGGAATTGCATAAACTGTAAAGTACACAAATTATCAGCTAATTTGACGGGGACGACATTATTGTGTATTATCGAACTCCTCCCTCATCCACCATATAGTCCAGACCTCGCACCATCGGATTACTACTTGTTGGTATCAGCAATTGGCTAATGACGGTAGATAACAATGGACTATACTTTGACTATTAATTATATTTCATATCAAAGAAATAATAATATTACATATATTTGGTTAAAAAACGGTCTTGCTTTTTGTTTTTTTAATACACCCTATTATTTAATTCTTTTTCAGTAGTTCGTCACGTGTTTGGCATTCACAGATGGTTTTTTAATCTTTGTTTAATTTCGGCTCTTTTGGGAGAAAAATAGCCATTTTGATCCTATTATTTTATTATTGAAATATGTCATTACTTAAATAAAAATGACAATAAAGCCTGAGTACGTATTAATGTTTATCATAAAACCTTACATCTCGCTATCCTCATAAAATATGTTTTAGTTTGTTTATACAGTATTTGCTTCTAATTAACCTATACAAATAGATTCTATTTAAAAAAATAACAAACCTTATTAATGTTTTCTCAAAGTAATCTTAATACTTAAAAATAAATGAATTATAATAATAACATAAAATATATATTAATAAGATATATAATCGCATAAATAAAAAAAACACATAAATCACAGACTAGACTCTCACAAAATGGCCATAATGTGCCTGAAATGTATCCTGCAATGGGCGGCAATTAGGCTACCACTAAAACCTTTATTGCCACTAACTCTTCTAGAATTGACCTTTTGTTCCGAAATGAGCAGTTTATAAAAGAATTATAGCATTGTTAATAAGTATTCTCTAATGGTGGCAGAAGCTATCGCTTTGAAAATAACGTTTAAACTTTATTTTGAACCAAAAAATTCAGTGTTATGTATAATATCAGAATCCTCAGTATAAAAATGAGAAAAAGAAATCTGAAATTTAGCTGGACAGTTAATATGCTTAAAGAAAATGGTTAAATTTCTCTGTTTTTCTTTCACCGTTGTGAGGTTTTGCATTATGGTCAACATTAGTATTGGGTATGAATTTCATTTTCGAAGGAATTCGAAGTTTTAATGAAGCCTCAATGCTCAACTCCGTATGTTCAGATTGGCCTTATTATAGTCATGTAGATCAGTCTTTTGTAATGAATTAGAAGTTTAGATCCTTTGTCTAGTAAGTGCTGTAATAGTCGAAATCGACGTGCAGTTTCCTGTATATAAAAAAATAGCACAAAAAATCAATATTTAAGAATTATTACAATTAGCACTAAATTTATATATTAAAAGTTCTATTATCATTCAGATACTTACTACTCTAAATACTTACCATCGGAGAGGATAGCACCGGTTGAGGCAGATAACTGACTTTATTTTATTGGAAGATTAGTTTTTCACTAACTGATTCATTTTAACAATGTATTTTAAATTAATTAACTTTTGTAGCAGTTAATTATAGTGAATGAGAACGGTAGACTGTGAGCAGAACAGTTATGCAATCTTTGTTCTTGACCAAGCACCGAACCGACCTTGAACCTCTGAATTACGTTTCTTGGTAGTTAATTCAGCAACTTTAATTAATTTTCTAACTACCAAAGAAGTACATTAGTAGTAATATTTTGCCCTATAAAAAAAAAGTTAACACTATTATTTTATTTGAAATTAATAATTCTTAGTGCTTTATCTAATTAACCATTTATTAGCTGAACAAAAATGTTGTGAAATTAAAAAAAAAATGAGATAAATTACAGCGATTGCAATAACAATAGTACATTTTTAAAGAGACCATCAACTATTAAAAAAATACATAATGCAACATCCTTAAAATTAACGTCCTCATGAATCAATTCATACATAAAATATGTGTATGTTTGAGTTTATATGCAAATGTAATTTAGGTTGATTACTACTGTTACAGCGAATTTTCTTGTTATAAAACGCAAAGATTCAGGGTGACGGACTTGTTTAATTATTTTATCCTTGATCTCCGATATGTATGAAAAGTTTTGGAGATTTCATTGACTTCTTACCACGAGTGTGACTCAGAAGAGTGAAGATCCTTTCACTGCTTGAGAATGCGAGTGTTGTCCCACAAGGTCAGTCGAAAGTCCCTTCTTGCTCATCCAGAGGACGGGGCTCTTTCGTAACACCAAACAGGATATATCATTTTCAAATGCACATAAACAAATAGGTATATACAAACATAATATATTCGATAAAACATAAATATATAAAGACACTATACTATTTGTGAATTTCAGATTTATAGTCCAATTAATAGTCCCATCTGAGATGTTAATGCTTTAAGTTTGAGAAAATTGATAGATTCGAAATTTAAAGAAATAATTAAAAAAAAAACAAGAATATATTCAGTAAGAATAATATTTTTTTTGCTGCTAATATATGTCTATCTACAACACAAGGTTTGCTAAGCTGGATATTATATTTCCACTCTTCAATAAATTGTCCGAAAAAGATTTTTTTTTATCTTCAGTTCAAATTTTAACGTTACTTCATTGCTTTTATTTTTCAAGATGTTAACATAACTTTACATCGTGGAGTATATTGTTTTTTAAAATTTAGAATCTAGGAATCCTTTTAAAATTTTCCCCGTTTTCTATTGTAAGAGAATCTTGCCTTGCCATTCACACGTTGGTGGTAGGGCGCGGCCTGGAGTTGCTAGGGTAGAATGTAAATATTAATTGTATAAATAAGTATGAATGTGCTGAAGATGACTTATTGTATTCTTATTTCTTAACTTTAATTATTGTCTTATTTTGCTGTCATTTAATTTATTTATTAGCCTATGTTTATTTGCAACTTTTTTTTTATTTTTCTTCTTATTATTATTTTTCTTAATATTGTTATTTTTCTTCTCATTATTATTAATCTTATTTTTCACTTGCTTTATTTGATTTATTATATTGTTTTGTATTTCCTTTTCTCTTTATAGGTACATGAGTACATACATCGCTTATACTTATTGCCATTGAATGAGGCAGATTGTATTATTTTGGTGAACATATTTTTATGTATCCTATTAGGAGGATTTAATTGTTAGGCAATTATTTTTTTGTTTTCCTTTTCTGTAAATTTTGTAACTAACTATAAAAGAAGTAAACTATGTGTCCTGAGTAAATGGTTCAATAATTGTCTCTAAAGTATAAATAAACATAAATGTTTATATATTTTAACACCAGTCACCGGTTCATTTTCAGTAGCTGTAAAGATAATTTATCTATAAAGTAAATAATTTTTTTTTATCATCTTAATAATTATTTAATATTTATTTAAAACTATCTCTATACATTTGAGAAACGTATTCGTAGATAAGAAATTATTATATTTAGTTGTTTTTTAAAGTGTAATTTTTGAATATTTTTTTAAAGGCTCCTGAAAATTATTACAAATACTTGCTACGAGAAAATATTTGCTATGTATACATTGTTATTTCACCAGGTAAGGCGAAATAATAGCCTTTCCTGAAAACCCTGAAATTGGTTGGATCATAGAACTCATCTTGGGACTCGCACCTCCCATCCTAAACAAGCAGAAAAAGTAAACATCGGAAAGTATTTGACCTACAAGAAATGTACTCCTCCAAGGAAGAGCAGGAAGGATGGGTTGAGACTGAAAGTAACAAGAAAATTTGGCTCAGGAATCCTCTCAAGCAGGGTCTACCTACTCGAGAGTTAAGCCTAGCTCACTTACAACAGCATTTATTTTGTAATTAATGTTATCTATTTTTTTATATTTACAATGTTTACCATCGCATTTGAAATACGAACATTTGACGACTGTTGCTATTAATACTCTAGCCATTATACTGGTTTAATGTGTAATTAATAAAATTCAGAATTCATCGTTTGGCTAAACTGGACACGAGTGCGGCCTTACCTTTGGGCAAGTGCGACCGGTGTGACTGCGCTGGACCTCTCGCTTAGCATAAACTAACAATTAAAACAGCCTTGAAAAATCTAATCTGTATTAGAGTTGTAGATGAATTTAAAAATGAAGTGGAACCCCTACAGTTTATAGATTAGAAAAAATATTTAACTAACGTAATAAGATTGGGGAGGGGATAAACTTACAATGTTGGCGTGGTTGATAGTGTGTGGGGGCAGGGAGGTAAGGTGTGTTGAGTCTTGGATTGTTTATTAGAACCTAACTTAAAAAGTTTTCTGAACTGCATATTAATGAGTTATGGTTTATTATATGTGTATGGGAGATAACTGGTTCATGACGTATACAAAATAGACATAAAACACCTCTTAGTTAGAGTCATACGAAAATAAAATATTCCCTAGTTTTCTTTTTGTAAAAAAAATTTATAATTTGTCAGTTATCATTTAATCAGAATTCTTATGATTCACATGGCATGATACAGTTTTAAATAGTTGAAGGACATACAGTTGAAGAAGATAGCTCTGTCTTAGGATACTATTTTTAGCTGTAATAATTAGTTCTCGTTTTATTTTTAAAAAAACTTTTTCCAATAGCTGGAAAATGGGGACTACCTCCTTTTTTAAAGAAAACCCTTAAATTTTTAACTATTAAAATTTAAGGCCACACTATTTATTCTTGTGTTGATTTTCCTTTTTTTTTTCATATATCAAATATTTGACTCTAAATTTATAAATTAAGAAACCAAATTCAAAGTATCATAATAGAATTGTACATTTTTCTAGTTGTTCAACTGTTCTACTCGACTTACTTTTAATTTCATTTTAACATAATTTATTGCTTTCGATTATGGTCTATAGTGAAAGATTTTTAAACCTTTGAGGATATTACAAAACATAAGCTTTTATAAAAAAATTAGTTTACTTTTCTGATCAACATATGTATTCATGCAACAAATTAAGTCTGTAATCGGGTTCTAATACTTGAGCTATATATCCGCTGTATAACTTACAGGCATAAAATCTCTTAAAATTTATAATCTCATTTATTTAAGAAATACTTGATATTTTAATTATCACAATTAGTAAAAAAATGTGCTTTGAATTAAACAATTCCTCTATTTTGTTTTTTATAAATAAACTTTGATATAATTGTTATAAACCTTTGTCTTTGTGCATGTTTTTTTTCTCCTTTATTTCAGATAACATTTAAGGCATCCGATCATATTATAAGTGACCTTCTCGAATTTAATCTCATGAATATTACGAAGGATAAACAAAGTTAAATCACTATAGAAGTTACTTAATATCCAATAATATTTTGATCCTTCACTTCGTGCCAGGAACCACTTCGAATCGATTATCTAACTACTAAATCGATTCCCGATCTTAGGAAAGACCAATGATGGGATGAGTATTACCAGCCAAAGACAAAGACAAGAACAGCTGGAGGTAGCGTGGTGGTTAAAAGGTCGTCACCTCTTTACTGTTACACAGTTTCGGTTTACACTGGTTATGTTCGGATAGCGACTTAAGTTATTAATAGTAACTAAAGTTATTAATAATACACGCTTTAAGTTATGGGTTTATAAATTTGGGTATATTAAACTAGAATTTTTTTTTTCATTCAAATTGAATTTGTCTTTGTCGATCCTTTTTTAAGAATGGTTTCAAAAGGCTAAATGACTCTTCATTTTGTTAACTAAATTGCTAACATAAATAAACTTAATCCTAACTCAAATAGATTTTCTGTTGCAAAAAATGACTTGATTAATGACAACTTTGATCTAAACAGAACGAAGAGTTTTCGAATTATGTATCTATCCAGGAAAATATGTTTGTGCATAGGTCAGGGAAAGTAGTGAATGGAAGTTACTAAAAGTTATGTAAGGCCATTTTTCAATTCGGCACTATTCAAAATATGTGCAATCCGAGGAAAATGCATTTATACATGTTCAAACAAAATTAATGTAATCTGATGAAATCGGTATGAGGGACCAACTAGATGTCGATCCACACAATCATTCAATTTCATCAATGGTTTTTTTTTTTTATTTAAAACTTTATTGATAAATATTTTAATCTGCTACAACGTTGTTGTGGTAATAGTGATAACTGATCACATTCATACTAAAATTTAAAAAATGAATAAAATAAAAAAATTAAATAAAATAAATAAAATTTCTCTAAAAATATATATAAACAAAAGAAAATGAAATTAACATAATAAAACTATGCACATGAAGAGAAAAAACAAAACAAACTAAAGTACACATTTACACTGCTATATGCAATATTTACATTATCCTCCAGAAGATAGCTGAGCACACTCTATCCCCCACGTTTGAGGTGAAGAACAGGACAATTTGAGATCCCAGCGCTTCCCTCTCTACGCGTCGCTGGTAATAACGTGCGCTAAAACCGCTAACACTCAACTTGAGTTCAGCATCTGCCAGAACTTCAATTGCCCAATTTTTATTTTACGATAAGTCTCTTGCCCACTGCCGTTTCAACCTTCCTCGAGGTAGATTGTAAGGGAGGGTGGCACTGGATAAGGATTAAAGAAAAAGGATTAGGATGATTAGAAAGATTTATATGGAATTTTGAAAATTTGGTTAGTATGAGGTCAATGACAAAAGGGATATGAAGGTCATGGTGTATTGTTCTGTTGGGAACGTAATTGGGTGCATTGACTATGGGTCTAAGGATTTTGGATAGAAAGGATTGGATACGTTTGATGAGTCGACGGTTTAGCTCTTCCATAAAGTTCAAGTCCATAGGTACCTGGTAGGTCTGACTATAGTCTTATAAATTGGAAGTTTGTTTTCTACTGAGAGATGAATGGTATATTTGGCTGAATCGTCCGTTGAGTTCTTGTCTTTTAAGTCTAAAATGTTGGTTTCAGGTTAGTTTTTTGTCTAAGATGAATCCAAGATATCGCACTGTGTCAGATCTGGGTAAAGGAATATTATTAGAAAAGAACAGTTGGGCAGAAGTTGTGGCGGAGGGTGAAAGTCACATGGGTGCATTTTGATTCATTAACTTTTAACCTCTATTGGTTGCACCATTACTCTATCCGGGTGAGGTGTGTTAGGAGATTGGATGAGGCTGTTATAGAATGAGGATCAGGATGGGAGGATAGGATAGCTGTATCATCGGCATATGCTGCCAGGAACGTGTCGGGATAATGTAGGATTTGATTGATTTGCCTAAACACAAATTTGACAAAATTCAGACACGAAATCAAATTTGTCACTTGATTTTTAAAACTTAAAATCCAAGTTTAAATTTTCTATTCTGAACACATAATTTTTATTTTTATTTTTTCATTATTTATCATGAATTCAAGGCTTCCCTACCTGTAATAGTGAGGAAAAACATGTATACTACAACTTTATATCGACACCTTAAGTGTAGAAACGTTGTTTAAGTTTTAAATACCACTTAAAGTTAGTTGTTTTCTTTTGTATTGCTTATTGTTTTTTCAGCAATATATTTTCTTCGACGGTTAATCTGAAATATAATGCTAAGCGAGGCTTCACAGTGTAAAAAAGAATTATTGTAGAAATCAAATTGTTTATAATATAATTAAGGATGTGTTACGTATGATCCAATGGTGTAGAGCAAGATTAATACAAATAAAGAATTTCTCTCATTCACAGAACCAGAGCGTTGCCTTCAACACCCACTAAGAGAGGTTTCATAACCACAGCCGATGATGGCTACAAACTAGCAGACTCGGCAAACTAGATTACTCCCGCACTTACCTTTTCTTCCTCCATGGCCATTAATACCCAAGTTTTGGCCGTTTCTTCTGGGTCTAGTGAAACCCTTGAACCGTTGCGTAAGGCTGCCATCCTCAGCCCATTAGCTAGAAAGGTAACTGCTTCCTACGGCTGGTACGGAGTGGACTTTCCACTTTATGCTAGGAAACATATACTCACCACCAATTGGATGATGTCAATCGTTACAGCGGCTACTGCTTCGTTATCTGAAAATTTCATGATCGTTTCGTCGTTAACAAGTCGCTGGATCACTAGGCACATTAGAAAAAGTTTAGCCAGTCGAGACTGGTGATAAAGTTCGTAACCCTGAAGTTCTCGATTACCGAAAAAAGTACTAATTAGATTTGTAACTAATAATAATTCTTTTTTTTAATAATTTATCTATTGTTATTTACAACTGTATAAAAATATATGCAACAAGTAAATTTGCTGTAGGTGACACAGTGACATGATACAAACATAGAACTCCAATAACATTTCTAGAGAAGATCTCGAGGCCATCTTCTTTTCAGACACCTAGGAGGATTATTAAGGAATGAAGGAGAAGCAAGGCTAGAAACAAGGGAGTTTGGGTGGTTGAGAAGTTCATCATGAAAGGTATGGTATCTGGTTCTGGCCAAATCGGCAACATATAACACATAACATTGAGGGTTATGTAACCTGATGAATGACTTGATTTGTAACAAAGTAAGAAGCATTAAGGATTTTGTAATGGATTCGCAATTTAGACCGTTTTCCTAGTAAATGTTGTAATAGTCGGAATCGACGAGCTGTGAAAACTGTATAAAGGATAGGACCAAGGAAAAATAATTCTAAATATAAAAGTATCAACATTATTTTTTCTTGTTCCAGCTTCGACATTGAACGGATATTGTTTTACTCATAATTTTATTTTTTTTTCTGAAAAGATAATGTGAGGAAAAGAACAATATGGAGTGTTGTTTAGTTGAGGTTACGAGCCGCTGTTCTGATATCAATGTAAAGAAATGCTGATGAACAAAATTTAATGTTTCTTTTATTATTAACATATGATGAGGTTAATAGAAAAGGAAAAACAATTTTTGAATGGTAGATTTGTATTGCAATTATGTGGTTTATAAAAAGGCATGGGCAATTAGCCTGCAAAAAAGACAATTAAAAGAATTATGACAATTCAATGATTAAGGTTGTCTCCTCGAAAATTGCCTAAGGGCAAAAACTTTTTATTTAAATTTTTTAAAATAAAAAGTTGATAGTAAAAGTGGATCATTGAGATTTAGGTTAATAATAATAAACCACTCTCAAACAATCAATATATTACATTAGTATCTAATGACGTTTACAAGTATGAGTTATTGAGAATTGTTATTGAGTTAATGTGAACATGTTATTGTAAATTGCCAAGTAAATATAGTTTGTATTTTTCGTTATAGCAACATTAAAATAAAATACTGTTTATAGAGCAACGAATCATAGTTTTATCATTGAATCCCAACAGAATAAACATTAATTATCTTATAAGAAGACATTAAAGCTTATTCATCGTCATTTTATCAACACTACTCCGATAGCTTGAAGAGTGGTGGCGCTGTAAACTTGAAATTCGCTTTCTATGTATGTACAAGATTGTGTGTAAAGATACTAATTATATTTACATTCATTATAATTAGAGTTAAATTGTATATACAATAATTACTTTTTGTTCAAATGAACATGGGATAAGCATAACCATCGGAATGGAATATGTCAGAGTAAGGTTATTACAGTAGGAAGTTAGGTAACATTATGATAATGAAAGAAAATATAATTAATACAACTAAGTCTAAATTAAAAGAGAGATCCTATTAGAGCTAACACATATGTATGCATATATTTCCTCTCATTACAGTTCACGATCACTAGCGTCTATAGGGTGCTCAAGAAAAGTTCATATACATTATTATCCGATTTTTTACAAGAAAGGAAAAATTTATGCTGTGTACTTTTTTAAGCTGAATAATTCTAAATAGAAGCATAATAAACTAAAAAAAAATTATTTAATAAAAGTAATTTGTTTTTGTTACAAACATGTGAAGAGGACTTTCAAGCGGCAAAATTATGTAAAATTTGATTTTTAATATAATCCTGAATTATTTCCGCTTTTCGACTATAGAATTACTTGATTAAAGAATTTTTACTTTTATAAAACCTTTTGTGATTATAAACTTTTTGTATATTTTAAATGAGTCGAGGTTTGTTACAGAGTTAATAGATTTTTTAAAAAATGTAATTTTGTCGTATCAACACATTATTAAAATAATTTATTTACATATTTTT
>NW_027108130.1:43168-44544 GCF_000696795.3 Halyomorpha halys
ATTGAATATAAACAACAATATTCCGATATTATTTTATCGAAATATCGATATATTGTTTAAAAAGACTAGAAAATTGTATAGAATAATTAAAAATGGAATATAGATATTTTATTTTGACAAATACATATTTATTTCGATATTTTACACTATTGTAATATCGATATGGGATATTAGCAACAATATTCCAATAGTAATTTATCGAAATATCGATATTTTTTTTTTAAAGAATAGAAAATTTTATAGAATAATTAAAAATGGAATATCTATATTTTATTATGTTAAATACATATTTATTTCTATATTTAGTATTATTGTAATATCTATATAGTTTATAAGAACAATATTCCGATATTATTTTATCGAAATATCGATATATTGTTTAAAATGACTAAAATAAAATATAGAGATTTTAAAATAGGAATATCGATATTTTATTTTAATATTACATATTTATTTCAATATTTTATATTTTTGTAATATCGATATGATATATAAGAACAATAATAAGATATTATTTTATTTGAAATATCGATATATTGTTTAAAATGACTAAAATAACATATAGAAGTATTAAAATTGGAATATCGGTATTTTATTTTTACATTACATATTTATTTCGATATTTTACACTATTGTAATATCGATATGGTATATTAGCAACAATATTCCGACATTACTTTATTGATATATCGATATTTCGTTGAAAAATATAGAAATATCGTTTCTAATCTTTGATATCGATATTAATAACAACGTAAATATCGAAAGGAACATGAAATTATTAAAATAAAATATCGATATACCTTTTTTTAGCTTTTCATAAAATATTATAGTTTTCTTTCATTTATTTCATATCGGTATTTCGATGAAAAAATATCGAAATACTTTTTGTAATCTACCATATTGATATTAATAACTATGTCGAATATCGAAAGGAATATGAATTTATCAATTTAAAATATCGAAAAACTATTTTTATGCTTTTTATAAAATTTCCTTAATCTTATTATACCCAATATAGACATTTCTATAAAAATAAGATTGAAATATGGATATCGATATTATCAACAATGTGAAAGACCGAAATGAATAATAAATTTTCAAAATGAAATATCGAAATACCTTTTGTTAGCTTTTCATAATTTTTTTTTTTTTTTTTTATAAAATATCTATATTTCTATTAAATAAAATATCGAAGTATGGTTACTAATCTTCCATGTCGATATTAGTAATAATATCGAATATTGAAAGGAATATGAATTTTTCAATTTAAAAAATCGAAAAAGTATTTTTATGCTTTTTCTAATCTTCAATATCGATAATAATAACTATGTAGAATATCGAAATGAAGATGAATTTATCAATTCTAAATATTT
>NW_027108130.1:44594-50685 GCF_000696795.3 Halyomorpha halys
TGATAACAATAATAATAAAAAAAATAAATAGTAGTATTAAAACCAACAACCAGTAATATTCTGTAACATGAACTGATATGTTACAGAATCATATATAATTTTTGTAATATGACTTTTTCATAAATTTATAAAAATAAAGGTGACAAAATAATATTAAAAGCAACCTTAAATATTATATCTAATCTATATAGTAAGAATCTAACGTACATGACTGTAATACGAGTAGTACAAAGGCATCTCTGGAAGCTGGAAGCAACTTACTTGTTTAGTTAACTTTTAGACTAAAGTTACCACTCACGACATTAAGTTCTCAGATATTGAATATCACAAAAATTAATCAAGTTAAGTAAACACTATTTTAGGTGAAAAAAAGAGATATAAGTAAGGATAAATTTTAAAAGTTACGAACTAAAAATAGATGAGAAACAATGAAAACAAACATAACAATTAAAATATTTGTTTAATTATTAATTATGAAATATTAAAAAATAAATCTAAAGCAGCCCATGAAGGGTAAGGGGTACAGTACAGTATAAGGAAGTTCAGTTACTAGACTAACGGTTGTACAAGAAAGTGATATGGTCAGAATCACGATCGACTGCCACATTTTTACTCAATTTAGGTTAAAATATGAATATTGTATTAATATTGATACTTTATATTTAAATATGAACTATTGAAATTAAGTCATTCCCTTTTAAACTACTAAATCATTATGTGATAAATAAAATTTATCGCTATTTGGATAAATTTATTTCTATTTAGAAAACTTCATTGTCATTTCCCTAGGTAATATTTGCTAGTAAATGAAAGTAAACAGCAAAAAATGTCATATAGTGGTACACAGAGCGATAATATATAACCTATAATCTTTCAAAATTACAACGTTCCTATAAAATACTTATAAATAAAATACACAGAGTTCACTGCTGAAATTACTACCTTTATTGAAATTATATTGGATTATGTTTTTCGATATATTGTTTGCTGCTATCAGTTTTTTTAAATGACACATAGTGTAATAAATATATATATTTTTTCATTAAATAAAACCGTACCCCCCTCATACTAGTATTGTTACAGTACAGTCTAATAGATAGTATCGTATAATTTATAATATAGTATAAACAGGATTATGCACAGGAAAGTGGGTTATGCCGAATCTCTATGCTGTTAAAAATCGACCTTAACTAATAGTGAAGGTAGGGTATGTTCCGGAGAAATTAGATTCGTTTTTAAACTCTACATAAATTGTATATACTTTCTCTATGAATTTGAAAATCATAACAGCAATATTCGACTACTTTCTCTTTTTTCATTAAATTTAGGGAAAGTGTTTAGAAAGAAAGATAAAATATAATAAATTTATGTTGATTCAGTTAATTTTAAGGGAAACTATTACACTCACGTAACATTTATTTTAATATCCGTGAGGAGAAGAACGTAAATCACGGGACTGGTCGGAGAAATTTTATAATGATTTAAGTTCATTTAATTTAAATTAAATTTGTTTTTTAATCTATTTAATTGAAACCCATTTACTTTTCGTTTCATTTTTTAACGTTAACACTTAAGCCCGAATCTTTAATTAAATGAAATATTATGCCATTTTTGAGGTTAAATTAATTGTTTTTGTTACAATGACAAATTATGAATGCATTCAATTTAAACCTGAATACGTTAAAACATTTTTTTTTTTTTTACCGTGAGGCACAAAATTGAAGTTGAAATATATTTGAATGTAAAAATGTTCTGGAACTGACGTGGCAATTTGAATTACTGACAATGGTCAGTAAAATATTATAATATAATTAATTCATCGTATCAGGAAGCACAAGTTGATGTTTTTCAAGATTGTATAAATCATATTATTATATGATAATCATATTATAATAATTACAATATTAGCATATAAGTATGATAATATTATTATTTTTAATATGATAATAGTAAAATTATTTTTTGTTGTAAATTTGATTAATTAAGTTATTTGTGCGGATTTGTGTAATAAAATTGTTAGTAATTAAATGTATTTACTATAAATGTGCTACCTTTGTTGTTAAATATTCTTTTATTTAAATAAAGTACTTTTTAATTTAAAAGTTAAATATTTTATTTATTCAAATATTTCACATTTTTAAATAAAGAAAATAGGCCTAGATGTTATATTTTCCTTGCTTATACAATTATTGTGTTAAATTTTAGTTTTTTCTCTGATGTAATCAACTGATAGTTTTCAATATTGATTTTTATTTGTATAAAGGGAACTTACTTTAAGTTATGAGACTAACCTTTATTTGAATTAATCGTATTCTGAACTTTTTGCAGAATTTGATTTGATATAAAATAAAATTCTATGGGAGGGATTCAGAGAAATATATAGGACCACTAAATACGTCACAGGACTCGAAGTTCTTATATCATTATGATAAAGTACATTAATGCGTTAGTTTAGAAACAAGAAATAATGGAAAAGTTCGATTTACTGCTCCAAAGCTACTTTTTGATTAATGGATAGAGTTGATATACCCTTTATAAGATTTATTTTGCTCGTATTACAGATGGCAAGGTAACTTGGATGATTTATCATACTGTACAAAATTCAATTTGAGACATTTTTCGTGATAACAATTATTATATAATGTATATTTTCTATATATAGTGAATTATAGTGGATACAGATAGAGGAAAATGTATATCCATTTTCATTGTAATCAAATAATATATTTTAAAAAATATATTTTCGAAGTTAATTTTTTTATCGGATGATAAAAAATAACAAAATATGTATAAATATGTGCATATGTTTTAGAAGTATACATGGATACATTGTGTAATTATTTTAAGAACTGACGGTGATTAGTGATCTTTCAAGCCCCCAAGTTTGTTTCCTACATAATTTACTGTATGCTTCCCATCAACAAAATTTTTGAACATTTCAAAATACCTTTTTTGGTAGCTGTTTATGTAAGTATATGAAAGTTGAAAATATCCCTTGATTACTGTTAATAATAATTATCTTTAAACTAATTTACTTTCAGATGGTTAAAATAAAACAAACTAAAAAAAACTTCTTATTTAATATTATAGTTTGATTTATATGGACTGTCATCCTCAAAATATTATTGTAGAATTATAATATGGTTGACTATTTCTAACATAACTAATTTGCTGATATTTTTGGGTTATGTATGGAGAGAGGTTCAAATAGATGCAACTTAACTAAGTTTTCATAAAGGACTATCTAGATTTTCATCTTCCTTTATTTATCAATATTAAAGAAAACATATCACTACTTTGCCGGAATTGTGGCACATGTGAGAAAAAAAAAAAGGCTATTTAATATTGTATTTGACATATTCCATAGTCCGAGGATACTTTTTTGACAACATATTTCTTTAGTGACATTCTGTAGAGGGATCATAGTAGAGAAAGAAACTCTTGTCTTAGGTAATATCTTTGGAAAAGGTCCATTTCAAAATAAAACCAAAACTTTTCTTTGTGTCAGATGTGTCATTATTGAAGTAAATCAGTGAAATGGTTTTCTTAGGCTTTATAAGTTTGTCAAAATATTTAACACATCGTATAAACAGCATATGTGAATTTGGAAATCTGTTTTCAATAAAACAGAACTTTCAAATCACAATAGGATTATTTTATGATTTCATCTTGTGGAAATAGTTGTTGTAAAAAGAATAACATGTAAATGGGTAATTAATTAATTGAAGTCAAAAAGAATACTATAAAATGATAACCTACATAATTATCATAACTAGAAATGAATTTTTAATTCAATGGATACATCACAAAATTTATGTAGCGTTCACTATAGTTTTAATTCATTGAGAGACGCAGCTCCGACGAGTACACTGAGTGAGATCAGGACATTAAGTAACATAGTGTTCTTACCCTAAAGGAGTCGCAGAGGACACTCTTACCTCACTTGGAACTTGCAACATTTGCATCTTCTCCGTTCTCCGAAAATTGCCACCATGCAAATTCCGTCGTAACGTTTCGGCAGGATGGAGGGGATTTTGCAACCGCTAGGATTCGAGGGGATGTGGAGGATAATACTCCGTCCAAGAACTTTCCAAGAGGACTTTCACTGGAAGAAAACAGTAGAACAATGGAATACTATAAGAGTATTGTAGTGGTTTCTAGTCGATTTCAAAGAAATGTGCATAACAATTCAGCCTGTTGTAGGCTTCCCCTCCGAGTTGTTTGGGTCCATAATAATAATCATCCATTGACCTACTTGAAAGTCTTAAAAAAAAAATTATAAAAAAATTGGGGTGCTTGTATTTATTTATTTTTGTAAACTTTATTAATCATATACGTATGGTTTTCGTTCTTATAAGTTTGTCTCGTAAACAGCGCGATGGTTTGTATAATTTCGGCTTAATTCTCTATATTAGCGGTTCTAAATAATTTTCGCCTCAGCACCCTTCTCGGGCTAAAACAAAAATTCGCGGAACCATTGCAGGGCTAAACATTTTCGTTGCACCCTTGTTGGACTAAAAATGTACGACAAAATTAGCTTTAGGGTGGTTGAATGTATAGAAAAAGAAGAAAAACAATGTAAAGTAACTATATTACCTATTTTAATGATTTCAACTTTATTTTTTTTATATTTTAAGAGTTATATTTTCTTGTGACTCTCTCGGCATACACATAGAACATCATCGGAGTGTCACAGCACTGTTTTTGACAGGAACCAGCATTTATGCGATAAATCTATTCTAATGTACAAAGTTTTCTGACCAGATGGCAAGCAACCGGGAGATTCAGAAATCACCTGTGTGCTATTGTTTTCGATAGAAATAATTTTTTTTATATAATAGGGTTGCTATTAATTTTTATTTTTGAAGTTGATTTATTTTGTGTTTTAATTCATGTTCTATCCTAATCATGCTTTATCCATGAGTAATTTATTATGCCATTTTTCAATTTTAAACACAATTTGGAATTTTTACGGGTTTCTATTTAGAAAACCTCGCCATTATGTACCTTGGACCAAAAAAATATCTTGTACCACTGATTTATATTTAGACCATTTGTATACTATATGATACTTTATGATTTACTTATCCATACAATTGTAATTTATTTATAAGAATATGATAAGAAAATCATGATTTAGTGACTTATTTATATGAATATAATTTTCAAAGTCGATAGAAGATCCACGATTCGCTCATTGAATATCTACAAATATTTACAACAATTTATCTTATTGGTTTTTTATTTTATTTTTTTACGATTATCATACTAGTAAATCTATAGTTGGACTCCATCTAAAGAAAAACAACATTACCTAACCTAATTACATGATTAGAAGAGATGTGAGCGTCGAAAGTGACTCCGACACGAAGGCGTCCCATCTCAGTCTGGTAGTGCGGACCAATTGGCGCCCTCTCTAACCAAGAATTATAACCACCTCACGATTGTAGATTGTGAAATAGCAACTGATACCGTCGATTATTCCTTCTTGAAGTGCATCTCCGTCATCGTATTGTCTATTCGAAAGGCGGAACAGTGGATGCTTTATTTATTCTGTCGTGAGATCCAGCCATGAATAGATACGTATTTCTCACATTAATATTTATTTCGTTCGAATTTTAAATTATAGATATATCTTTTAGAATTAAATCTCTTTTGATGTTTACAACTTTTAGTTTTGCGAAATGGTCCACAGTAACCAAACCAAGGTGGATGAGATACATGATTTTATTCCATGATGATCCACTGAGCAACGGCTTGTTAATAGGGATGGGATATCGAAAGAAAAATATCGAAAGAAAAATATCGATATTGATATCGATATCGATATCGGATAGAAATATCGATATAGATATTATATCGTAACTAAAATATCGATATTTTAAAATATCGAAATATCGATATCGAAAATTTAAAGAATTAAAGTAATGATAATTACAAAATAATAACATAGCAAGACATAGGAAGACATATCTTATGTCATACCTAATCAAAATACATAAGAAACTCTTAATAACTATGAAACAAAGCAACACCACGACATTCATAACAAATATAAACTAAAATATAATTGTTTTATTGAAGAAAATTT
>NW_027108130.1:52911-69925 GCF_000696795.3 Halyomorpha halys
AATATCGATATACGTTTTGTTAACTTTTTATAAAATTTTCTTAATCTTATTATACCAAATATCGACAATTCTATAAAAAAAAATATCGAAATATCGAATATTGTATCAATTAGAATATTGTTGGTAATTATCGATATCGATATAAATAACATTATCTAAGATCAAAGGGATGTATTGAAACAATATATCGATCCTTTGATTATACAATATACTTCTACTAACGTTAGGAATAAATAATTATAAAAATGTCAAATATCGAAATGAATATGAGGAATTATCAATATTAAATATCGAAATACTATTATTAAGCTTGAATATTTTCTTTAACAAAATATCGATATTTGGATTAAATAACATCGGAATATCTTTGCCATATTATATTTTGGTACGAATATTTCCTCCTGAATATATGAATTATAGATATATTACATTGGAGTGTATATTATCAATTATATTAAGATGCGACGTTCTTTTTTTTTTTTTTAGGAACCGATATTTCGATATTATCGAAGAATATCGATATTCCGATATTATCGGTTACTCGATATCGATATCAAAATATCGGATATCGGAGACAAAATATCGATATTTCGATAATATCGATATCGATATCCCATCCCTACTTGTTAATAACTCCATGTGATTTTGCTGTGTGCGTACATGAAGACAATAATATAGCGTATGAACTAACTTAAACTAGTATATTTAAATAAATCCTTCAATTAGCAACCGTAATAATAGTCCATATAAGGGAAAATAATAAATATAATATTAATAAATGGAATCAATTAAATTAAACAATGTAATTTCTTAATTGTTCTCTAAAAAATAAAATACAATTTTTCATGAGTATCGTTGAATAACCCTCATAAAATTAACTTCTTATTT
Organism: Halyomorpha halys; assembly: GCF_000696795.3. Lineage (NCBI taxonomy): Eukaryota > Metazoa > Arthropoda > Insecta > Hemiptera > Pentatomidae > Halyomorpha > Halyomorpha halys. Next base: position 53,800 of record NW_027108130.1, read on the forward strand.
AACAACTTTTACTAAGTAATTAACAATATTAACAAAGTATAATCTAAACACGAGATTTAGATATAAAAATCTGTTGAATTGAGATCATTAGTTTCGAAATTTAAACAACCCAATTTAATTATTTTTTCAATTATTTAGATGTGGAATATATTGTAAAGGATTGTGCAAAATTTTCTAGTTTTCGACTGATGTACACGTCTTGATGTCCTCTTTGGTAGGTATTATTTCAATGAAAGTAAAAAAAAATATTTTCTCTTTATGTCATTTCAATTTTCAACATTTTAACTAATGCAATTATTGTAGTTTTTCTTTATTTTGTTTTATTTAGACTTTTAAAAAATGCTTAAACACGGGTTACTATATATACTACGGACGCTTAATTTTTACCAACTTCTTGCATAAAACCTCGTAATGAAATTGTTTTAATATTTATAAACGTTATTTTAAATAAATGAAAAAATTAAATACAATGGTGTGTTATTTTACACAAATTTAGGTGTGCAAAGTAAATTATAAAGTTTAAAAAATAAAATAAAATTCAAAATGGATAATTAATACTAAAAACAATTGGGCCCCACATAAAATCTTTTAACAACCTGAAAACGGATATGGTTTTTTTGAAAGGAAAAAACAAAACATGGAATTTGAATACTATAACATAACATATAAATAAATTTGAATATAAAGCATCAATACAAGTGCAAGATATAAAAATTTTGGTATATCACTATACATTTTATGAATCACTAAATGAATTGTGAAATTCTTTCTTAGCAGGTAGAATTACAATAGATACATGTGAAACATTTCCTGATATTTTTGCCCATTTTATTTACGATGTTCTTAAACAGAACAGTTTAAATCGCGTTGAAGAAATTTTGTGTCATAATATTGCAGATAACGAGATTCAATATCCCTTTCATTCCAGGACAAAGAAAAAGGGAAATATATTTAGAACACTAAATCTCTCGGCTCTCTCTTTATGGCTCTCTTAGTTATTTTTCTTTCAATGCTTTCTATATAGCCCTAAGGTAGGGGAAGATTTATATTTTTCAGTTACGACCTTTATTTATTTTTTATTACTTTTCAGGCTATTATTTTCTACGACCTAGATCTACTGCATTTTTTTCATAGATAAGACTTGTAAAGTACAGACTACTTGAAGACATAAACTCCATTTTACTGGCCCTTTAAATCTTCCAACATAAAAATTGACAATGAACTTTTTTTTCTCTACCTTTATATGCATTGATGTTCAAATATGCATATCAATTTGAATGCAGTTAAATTGGTTTCAATGATTTTTATTTCGAATAAAAACTCATTTATACTCAAAAATCAATTGAGGTATTAGATATCTATTTAAAGTGATGCGTTCTATACTTACATTTTAAGCAAAAATAAGTTTTAAAATAAAATCAAAATCTTATTTATTTATATCTATTAAATAAAGGACCATCACCAAATCCTATATGGTCAAAATTCAAATAATATTTCTATCAATGAAAGAATAAATTATTGGTACTTATAAAGGTGAAAAATGAAATTTACATTAAATAAATAAATAAAAATCTTTGAAATTTAAGGATACTTTTTTGAGTTTTCTTAGTGTTGTAATTAGGGTGGGGGGATATATTCAGGGTGTCCAATTAAACATGTTCACCACTCTAAGCACAACAATTTTTGGAATTTTGATTAGATAATGGGCCATAACATTGCCATGTATCTTTTGAAGATGTTAATTTGCAAACCCCCCTATTCTTCTTGAGTATACTAATTCTGGAATTCACTATGGGATGGGGTAAATGTTTTTATCCATATGAGTCTTTAAAATGTAATCATATTTGACACCTTTTTGTTTTGATTCTTTCCTAATGGTATAAATCGCAAAAAAACGAAAATAATTCTTTACGGTAGGGAATATATAAATGATGAAACCATTTGAAAAAATTAATGACCCGCAAGATTTTGTCTAGTGAATTTAGAAATATAAATTGTAAGAATCCTACATCATGGCTGACATTTGAGAGTTCTCGCCTAGCAGAGAAAACTCAAGTTCACAGATTCAAGTAGATTTTGCTTTACGTTCATTTGGTTTTCCACCGTTTATACTCAAAGGGCTTAAAGCTTTGTAGTTTTCCTGATTTACGAATTAAAAAGGCGTAGGGACGACATAGTGCACAGTATCAATTCGTCTTAAAATTACATTTGCAATTCGGATCCTTAAACAATAAAAATTATCATACCTCTCTGGAAATTTGGGTGCCGTGGAGAAGGTCAGGATATTATCAATATCCTCAAACGATAGAACTATGACCCTGTGAAAGTAAAAAAAAAATAAAAAGATGTTCATATTTAGAGGTGTGAACGTGTACAGAAAGATACCCTGTGTATTATATCGCATGTTGGAATATTAACGTAACTAAAAAATGTATCCTTAAATTCTAATGATTTTTATGCAATTTTAAAATTCATTACTGCTTAAATAGTCGTCAAAGGATTAAACTTTATGAATGAATATCAAAAAGCTCATTTAAATTGTAAGTTTTAATATAAAATAATAAAGCATCTTTCATATCCGTTTAACTTCAATATAATAATCTTTGTATAATACTAGATTTTGGACTGATGTCAACAATTGTATGGAGAGTGAAAAATACATTTTTAAAAATCAATGTGTATAAATCTGTGGAAGATCGTTTATTGCCTGTGGGTAATATGGAAAGAAGAGACGGTCCGGGTACGGTCAAAATTAAACTTGATTGTAAGCCAACGTTTCGCCCCATTTCGCAGGGCTTCATCAAGGCTTACTGAATGGAGGAAAGCTCCAGAATCAATTCTCATTCTTGTGCTTTTCTTCCTTCAAAAAGCCCTGCACAGTGGAGCAAACGTTTTTTCACAATAAATAGTTTAATTACTAGTTACATAAATGTAGATGTTAGAATACCTCAATTAACTATTTTCATTAACAAAAAATTAAAAATAACCCCATCTCATGGGGAATTCTAGAGCTACATCGATATTCTAGAAACTGTAAAGATTAGGCAATTACTAAGTAATGGGATGTTCGAACTGACATTATTTTACGAACTGATACACGTCAAAACATAATGTACGCTTTAGTACTCATTAATTTAAGTAAATGTGTAGGTATTTACGACACTATTCAGATCGCTTTATCTCAACAGCCGCACAACCTTCGTGAGTATGGTTCACGTCTCGCACTTTTCGGCTATATACGGAATCGAGGAAGTGAAAGCCGGACAGATATATTTAGGTAGCACTTGCTGTCGTGATCCTCCTTTCGTCAGTTTCCTCCTGAATGAGGAAAGGTCACCGCTGTTATCCTGAGCTGAGGCTAGTTCATGAAACAGCAAACGGTCTTCACACGATCCCATTGTTATCAATTAAACCTGAATCACACCTGTGACCGTCAAAGAAGAAGAGTTGTGAGTTCGATTTTCTTTGGGACCTTACGAAACTGTTAAAAAGTCTTTGTATTTCCATCTACAGCAGTCAGATGAACCAATGAGAGCGACGTTAGACTTCGCAGAGAAATAGGGTAAGAATAATTATGACCATTCAAACCTTTTTTAAGTTCCTAGTGAACATCATACACATTTCATAAGATAATGTTAAGAAGAATGATAACGAATTAGAAGGGATTAGTAGAATTCATTTTTTTTTCTTCTTCAACCCATAGAATTAACAAACGATGATTTAGGATCCCAAAACAATGGTTTCCGCTATGCTCTTAAAATGGTTCTTCTCAGATATCCATCTACTTGAAAAAAAATTAATTATCGTTAGATCTATGGTTCCTCTATTTCCAAACCAAAGTCCTTTTACTGTGAAACATTCCTCACCGGTCCGGGTGCAATAATATTTTTTTTTTAGTTTAGCGTTGAAGTCAGTTAGATTCTCTTTCAAATGAAAACTTTGGATGTCCCTGAAGATGCATAGTCGATTTATTTTTAAAAAATAAATATATGAACCAGCTTCCATTATAATCTGAGTAGAATCTTAGAAGAGTACTAAGACAAAGACGCCATACTTTCCTTAAAATAAAGCGAAGGGGGTCTCTTGGACTCATAATAGTACGCAACGCCAAATGCCGTACCGTTCCTCGGCCTATTGGCAAAGATCATATTATAAAGTGTAGCCAAACACTGTGCCGTTCCCTTGATCCATTAAGACTGAAACAGATCTCTTAACATAATTAGTTGATTTTTTATTACGAGTTTCTCGTTGTACATTTAAGTTCCCTCAGGATTCGGCAATTTTAGTGGGACCAAAACTGATTGGATGATGTAATGATCCTTAAAAGGGATCAGCTGATTGGAAAAAACCAAAAATAAAGAAAAACCCTTTGCCTCAAGAGTAATGTGAGGAAAACCGTAGGAAAGCAATGTATGTATATATATGTATTTTCAAATTACCTACCAAGACGATGAAATTCAATATGAAACCTTATGAGATTATTAATCTAAAACACAATAAAATTGTTACAGGCAATTCTCCTATAGAATGTAATCAAAAATTTCACTTATTGAAGGAAAAAACGTTACAAAAAATTTTTAGCGAATCTGTCTTTTAGTTAGAATAATAATTAGTAATAAATAATATCAAAATTTCATCAGTACTGAAACGCAAATTCGGTAGGTAGCGAAATATGTAATAATTTGGGTAAAAATAATTCGCAAAATTATCCTTGTACCTCTAGATTCCTCAACCACCCATATATAAATTTAAATGAATTTATTTCAGTTATTTTGGCGCATTTTTAAAGTTTTCCCATATGCTAACCTAAGAGAAATACAAAAGCAACCGGGATCCCAGTTTGACTGATTTGATCTCAGTTTAACTTACATCATCACCATGATTTCGGTCATATTTTCCTCCTTTCTGCTTCTAGAATAAGTGAATGTGCTGACCATCTGCAGGTCCTTTCTGGTAGGAAATCGATTTGGCTCCAGGAGCAAGAACTTGCTGATAGAAATCTGTTGGTGCTGTTCTGTTCCGGGGTACAGCCGGATAATACACTCTGCACTATCTCTCTGATAATACAATATCCTTTGTACTGGGATCAATACTGTTACGAAGGAGCCTTGGGTCCCTTTCTTGATATTGTTTACCAAATAAATACAATATGTATTTATATTTTTGTATGGTTAAGTCCAATAAGGGGATATTAAATACTAAAAATTAAATGAAACAGATTTTTATGTATATAGTTTACGTGTATTAATATTCTTGTTATATAGTCTTTCCCTCAAATTTACTTAATGAAGATATCGAAAGAAGAGAGAGGATCATATAAAGGAAAAAATTATAATTATTGATGTTTTACTAATAAATAATTTTTACAGAAGAAAACTAAAAAAAAAAATCACAGTATTCATAAAGAGAATGAATTAGCTAAGCTATTAACTTCAATTATGGCATATTTTTATTTGCCTTTGTTTTTAATGTCACAACTCTGAGGTTGCATACAGGAAATGAGGAGTTATAGAAGGCTTAGCTGGCTTGAGGAAGAAAATTACCAATTTTCACAGCTGCACTTCTTTTGTCCTGGAATTGTTTCTAATTATTCATCCTAGCGTGTAATACTGTGTCTAATCTATAATTATTTTTTATTTATTTTAACAAATGTGGGTTAAGTCTCTAAAGATGAACTTACAGTTAGCTGAGTGTTTTCTTTTATATTTTTAGGAATTTGTGCAGTTTTGTTACTGACATGGAAAGGTGCTTGTGTGATTCTCACATTAAGACAACATTAGCTGTCCGACTTCGGAATTTTTTCATACATAGAATTTAATGTCGATGTGAAAATGGGATTAGTTTTGATTAAGTTATAATTTTTATGATTTTCACCAGTCGTTTAGTATTAGTTAGTGTTTTTTGAAATACATACTTGCGACAAATATGATAATGAAACTCGATGTCCTGTATTAATATTAGTAACGTTGATGAAGATACCTGAGACCAAGAGGCAAAGTGAGGAGTGGCACACTGCAAACTCTGCTCGACCAAGGAAAGCTGGAACGAGCAAATCGAAAATCAAAACAAGGTTTTTTTTTTACCACAAAGAATTTTTTCCTCCGGGACAAACTGTTAACCCAGTGTTTTATAAAGTCATCCATGAAAGGCTGAGAAAAAGGGTCATTCACGTGAGACCAGAGATTGCAAGCAAATGGATGATCCCTCATGACAACTCCCTATGCCCCCTATTCACCTGACCTCAGGCCCTGTAACCTTTTTGTTTTCCCTAAACTAAAAAATGTCCTCAAAGGACGTCATTTCGGGACTTTGGGAAACATCCAAAAGAGTGTTACGGATATGCTGAAGACCATACCGGTTGAAGACTTCCAGCGCTACTTAAAGATTTCAAACAGTGGGAACAACGTCTCCATCGGTGTATAGTCGCCCAAAGGAACTTTGAAGGGAATAACATTGATGTTTCAAAAAAATAAAAACTTTGGTAAATAAAAATCAGTCTCATTACTTTACTGGAACACCTCGTAGCTTTAACTCCTAGATGAAACTAGCATTTCTTTGAAGTTAAGAGAGATTAATATATTGAAAGACAATAATTATCATTTCCAGAGTGCTTTAAATAAATTACTGTTTAGGAAAGCAGTTATTGTTTAGTTTATTCTTTAAATTTAAATATTAAATATTTTTTAAATTGTTTGTAATATTAAAATACATATATATGAACTTCCTGTGTTTCACTTCCGTTAAGTACCGATTAAATATGACTGTTTCATAAACCGTGTCCGAGCACATCTAATTAACTAGGTGTCATAAAAAATATGCGTAGATATACAAAGGGACTAATCACAGTTGGAGTTGATGTACAAAAATCTTTTCACTTTAATGGTGGTTTTATTGACTGGGAAGTAGAGGGAGAGAGATAGAACTGAACATAACATATTATTGCACAAAAAAAAAATAGGGTAACATATTGCAACAAGGAAAAACACAAATTAGGGAAACTTGTATTTTTTAAAGGTTGTTAGCCTTCAAAATATTAAATTATAAAATAAAAACTCAATTTTTTTGTCATTTATTTTAATAGTAATTTCATGTAAAATAAATTAATATAATACGACATTTTAACTTTTTTTTTTCATTTTACGTTCCATTTATTATAAAAACAAATACCAATATATATATGTATGTATGGTCTCAGGTTGCCTGTTGTTTTTTAAAGGTGAGTCTGCTTTGTGCAAACGTTTTCCATGGGGTCCTATACCATTCTTCAATCAATTGTCTCTAATAATAATAATTTGTTTATTAACAGTAAAAATTGTGATTGTAGTTACAATTAGATTTTAACAGCCTAGAAAATCAAAATCCTCATCCACGGCCAAAAACCATAACATTTAGTATGTGCCCGTTAATTCTGGATATCTAAGAATTAACTAAATAAAGTAATTTTTATCGTCTTTTTTTTTAAAGATTTATTTATCAAAATATAAAAAATTAGAATCGGTCACTCATATCACTATGAAACTCCATTTTGGTATGAAAAATAATTTTTGAATTTGGATATTTTTTTATGCCAGTCAAGTAATATTTGTCTCCACGTTAGGGGCAAATATGTAATCCAAAATACGCATTCTTAAGAACAGTTCAGCCCCTTAGATTAGTGAAATGGAGCGACGAAAACGGAAGAAAGCTAATATTTTTTTTTCTCCTTGAACTAGAAGACATTTGAGAGGCCATAAGCAATACCAGAAACGGATGCCATCGCGCGGTGATCCTCACTGGACTTCGTGAGTATTCCACTATTCGATTACGTGCTCTCCTTACAATCGATAAGTGAAAGCGAAAACATCGATAGGAAGGAAGAGTTCTCGACAAACAATCGGTAACTGCTTCGGGATTGCATTTTCGTGACTGCCCGCTTCATATTTCTTAAGAGTCATCGGAACCGATGGTTCGTTGCGGAGTGTGTTTGCCTTCGCTAATGAGGAAGAGCTTCTCTGGAAAGTGGATCCAGGACCTCTTCCGAAGAACTGGATGACCCGGTCTCAGCTATTATAAACACTTCCCGGTATTACTCTTCACAAAGGGGGGAATAAATAAAACAGTGTGATATGCAAAAGCATAGATGAGGAGAGGAGATATTCACAGAGAGGAATTTATATGAGCCCACTGGTTCAGCGTAGCAGAATAAATAAATTAAAAATCAGAGAGCTTTGTTAAAATGTATCATTAACAGGGTTGGATAATAATTATTTAAAATTAAATAAATTTATTGTAGATATTTATGATGACATATACTTCAATAGGTGCTACCTTAATATATCATTATAAAAAATCTCAAAGTGTATTAGATAAAGTATCATTTTAGTATATTAATAAAGTATTAGATACATATTTAATTAAATAACCTTCAAACATAAAGCAATGTATAGCAGGATACTAATTGATATCAAGCTTGGCCATACCTAAATAATAATTAATAATATGTAATAATTTTTAAGATTTATTTATTATATTTCCAATAACAAAATCCAATTAAAAAGTAAAAGCAAAACAGATCTGAAATTACCTACCTATATTTGCACACAGCAGCAGCTTCCTGATAAAATAGCATTTTCATAACTAAAAAAATATATATATTAAAATGAACCACCTTATGGCAAGCGAGAATAAAGTTCTATTCTGCTTTCCAGACCATAATAAATTCTCAAACTCTAACATTTCCTCTGATTTACGCATACACGTTTTCACAATTTTTTAAATGTCGAATGGTGCGAGTAAATCAAACAAACGTTGAGAACAAAATGGTTTCAGAATTTAATTTAATTAACAAAATGTTGGTATTTTTGGTCGGCCTAAGATACCAACCTTAATCCCAATCATGATGTCTCTGATTCTATAACAGGCGTTTAAGGTTTCGGATGATGTCTGGTTTCGTAGATTCATCAATACTGTAAAAAATGTCTACTTTTTTTACCAAATAGATAAGGACCATTACCTAACTCTATTACTTATAAAGAACATAATTCTTTACACACATGTGATTGTTTGCCAATTTCAGGAAAAAAAAAGTCTTTCAGGAAAAATAAGAGGTTATATGTGAATCGGAACGTAAGATATACGATAGGTTCTCAATACCGATCCGGCCGATAAATTTCCAAGAGAGATCTTGCAATTTCGCTCCAAGTGAATCTTTCAGATTTATCTTCAATATTCTTTTCCTCCTATAAGATCCGATATTATCAAAGGAAAAATGGACCATATATTTTTTTTTTTCGTTCTCTCTCACCGAGGTCAAAATGACAATTAAAATTAATGGCTGAATGTTAAAAATTATATGTTTGCGTGAGTCATAATTTTAAAAACTAGTCATCTTCCTTTACCATCAGTGGTGAATCGGTTTTAAGGTGTGGAAGATACCTGGAAGGTTCGTTACTTTGCTCTTTAAAGGATAACATTGTTTCATTGATTGAAAGTTTCTTGTTGCTGAGTGTGGTACACCAGTGGTAGTTAAAGCTACGAATGAACAAGGAGGGAAAGCTTACCTTACGTTTGATTGGTGCAAAGCTATGTTGAAAAATAATTGTAGGCTTTACGTTATTTTTTTCTCGCCTCCCGTTATTCTCTGTTCAGTAACATGTCTCAAACATTCGTTGCCACATTACATCTTCTTGAAGTATAGCGTAAATAATCATAAATTTGTTGAAATTCTATATGTGACTAAGAAGCAGAATTATCTAGTAATTGAATAATTGAATATGTATGTATTCAATTACTTATCGTCAGGGGTTACGAAAAAAAGGCTATGAAGCAAGTATCATTTTTATTACTTTCATTTACATTTAAAAATCAATAAAAATAGCAATAGCTTGAACAGGAGTTCACCATTTTATGAAAATCTTTGAGACATGAGTCGAGCGGTAAGCGAAAATTATATAATGTGTGCACCGCAACAAATTTGTTATTAATCTCTTAGTCAAAATTTCCGAAATGTGATAGTGGATTGCCTCTAGTAAACCTGTCCTCAATTTTTGTCCGATTTTTTTTTTATTGTCTAATTGTTTAAACTTCCGTTAATTAAATTCATTTATTGGAAAATGATAACTGCTTGCTTAATTATGCTGACGTTTTATAGTTGTGATAGATATATTTATAAATTTTAGGAATTTCTGTAGTTTTGAAGATAGGGTAACTACTGCCTCCACTTAATTATTAATGAATAAATCAAAACAATAGGGGTTTAAGTATTAACTAGGAAGAAAGAAGACTGCAAATATTTTTTGTTCTAATTTGTTTTCATCAAAACTAGTTTGAAATAAATGATAATTCTTTTTAAAATATCAAATTTGTCATGAATTGAAATTTAAATATATGTATATTTAAAAAAAATTATAAAAGAGAAAAAAAAATAAAATCACCAATTTCAAAATTAATGTCACACATCCAAACGGTGGTAACCACAACAGTAGAATCTATAGTTAAAATAATTGATAATTTTCTATAACTTTTCAAAAAAATATACCTTAATTAGAACAAATGTCTTCTACAAATTTTGAAGAAGATTTGAGAGTTTTGAAAAAATGGAACAATTTTTAAACAATATAATTCATTTCAGCCATTTACACCAATACGGAATGTGAGTGCATATAGTGCATACAACGCAATAAGTTACTCATAGTAACAGATCAATTATTCATATTTTTCGTGAATAACTGTTACTACAGGTATATGTATATATGTTAAAGCAAACTGATATTGTAACAGCAAGGTTTAATGTTCAGATTGAGAAAATATTTAAATTATTCAGATTTTATTTTTTTTTTATACTTATTGACATTTACAACTGTATATAATAATAAATCCACTAAATTTGATGTAGGATCGTAATAGTATGATGCAAGCAGGTAAAGAAACTACCTATTGGTAGCACTCTAATAATATTTTTACATCAGAAGATCTCGGGACCATCTTTTTTCAGACCCCTCGGACGATTGTCGGGAATGGAAGAAGAAGCAAGATTAGAAACTAGTTGGTTTTGAGTAAATTTTTTAGGTTAAATATTTAATTCGTATTACTCTAGAATTTTGGTTCGTCAATAATATTTGCATAATGTATGTTCATATCGTTTTTAAATTACATGCTTTATATTAATAGATTATATTATTTTACCTTTATAATCTTTTTTTTATTTTTCAAAATCTAAATGATGTTTGAAAATAGTACAATGTGTAAATAAACCTGTTGGCAAATTATATTTTTTAGTTTTAGAGTTATAATTGTCTAATTCTGTTTTTTAAATTTTGTTTAGTTTGTCCAATATAAATAGTCTCAAGATTTGACGTAAATTAAGCAAATATTACTGACAAACTAAAATTCTGGAGTAATACAAATTAAATTTTTAATCGTAATAATTTACAATAGGAATATAAAATTCTATAGTATATAATTATGAAAAAATATTTTAGATATAGAGAAATTATTTTAACAAACAATGCAGCCAAATAAATTGTGTTACTGCATTCAGCAGCGTATTTGCTTAATAATTTCTCATTGGTTTTTTTTTGTTATCATATAATAGAACTAAAAGGTCATAAATTATGATGGCTCAAAGTGTAGGTAAGGATCACGATGGATTAAGTATCGGTTATGGAGGACTTTTGAACTTAAAAGAAAAAGTTCTCGTTTAATCGGAGAGCAGAAGCCTCGCCAAGTTGCGACACATTGTTACAGACACAAAGTGAATTGTGCCACGAAGTCCGCGCATCAAATTGGAATTTTGTTCTGTAGATTATCATCAACTGGGAGTCTCGTAATTGGAGGATCGTCATCGCAAACGATGTGGAAGCAGTGGCGAAACTGTGATAACTCATCAAGGGTTAGGCTGTAAGGTGTGGTTCCGAAATGCCAACGGTGGGATTTCAAAATAAGTTAAAAATACGTAGAAATTAAAGATGGAGAGAACTGTCTTTTTATAGCTGATTATTTCAATTTTATCATTATTAAGAATTTAAAATTAATTAGCATGTATTGGAAAACAAAATATGATAGAAATAATAATTTGAATATTCAAAAATGAATCCCAAATAAAAGATAGAAAATAACAGAACTGATAAAAACTAACCATTTTGTAGCAATGTTAAGCTACTGTGCAATACTTCATTTACTAAGTATAAAAGAGGTTTATAATATCTAAACAGAAATATAAGTTTCAATGTCGTATTTACATTTTAATTTTAATTGGTGTTAATATATTTCAAAAAGAAATGATAAACCTTCAAGGAATATTTCTAAAAAGCTACATTACTCTAGGATAAAGAAGAAAATATTGTTTAGTTATAAAATTTGTTACTATAAAAAAATTCTTGTTACCTTTCTAATTCTCCACACTACGTAACTCGCTGTACAGTTTTTTGTTTCTTTTCTATTTGGTACTGTGTATACACAAATTTTGAGACTATTAGTTTTGAAATCAACTGATTTTATCCAAACTATCTCAAATTGATATGTATATATTTTTATTTACATCTACATTATTTGTTTTACTTCATATTCTTCTTCTATAAAATTTTTCTTTTTTTTTTCTTTTCATATTTGGTTTTCTTTCATATCATTCCTATCAAATTAGTTTTGCCTCTTCTTTTTACTTTAATTGTTTTCTAAGTTATGTATTAATAATAATTCACTGATTCAATTGTTCAAAAATGCATGCACATATTTATACTTGTTTTATATTATCTAAAGTAATGCCTAATTTATCTACATCCTGTATACCCTATATTTATTCTTTATTTCTTTTATGGTTGTATCGTTTTTATTTTAGCACTGAAGAAGGTCTAAAATTTAGGCTGAAACGTCAGAGCACATTCAAAGTATTATTATATTGACTATGTATTTTCACTTTTTTAACGCAACCAAAACCATATTTTTCTTTATTAGCAGTTATATAAGAAGTTCATAGCACAGCTTCATGTGACCGGTTTTTGCCGAAATCGGGCAATCAACTTTCGTTGTGGCGTTCTTTACCAGATTCCCAGCCGGGCATCCGATGCTCTTCTGACGTCAGTAGACGTAACTCGAGGTGGACTTTAATTTCAAGCTTGAGTAAGCCGATAACCTGTGTTTAGTGGGGCTCATTCCACAGTGGTCGTCTTCGGGTTTGGCAAAGGTCACCACCGGTTCCTCTTCGAGGTAACTGGGGCGTGGCGGAGCTCTTAACGGTCATTACGAAAGAGACGTTCAAAATCGGGAACATGATGTTTCGAACTCGTCTGAAGATGGTAATATATAATAATATACTAATTCCGACAGAATTTTTGTGATGTAAAAACACGTAAAAGATTGACTATGGATATTTCGAGGTATTAGAGAGCGACTAATCTAGTTCTAAATGTTTAGGGTAGTTTCTAGATGTACCAAATCATAGATATGATATTTATTTAAAAGATGCGTTAATTGCCATTATAAAACGTCAAATAATTAGCTTTTTACTGTGCTTTGATGAAATATATCGTATGAGAAAATATTGAAATTTATAATGTAAAATTTTTAGGTTCGAAATAAGCCAGTCTTACTAAATTCACTAACTACTCATTTTTCAGTGCATTTTTTATGAAATGTTGCAATTTAAAAAGCTATCGAACTTAAATAGCTCTATTAGCGCAAATGTTTTAGAAAATTTACTGTACTTCTTACTGTTATGATGTCTTCTTAATACTTTAAATGATGTTTTCTAGTGTTGTCGGTAACATTAAAGAAAAAGAGCTCCGAATAAAAACTTATTTTTTTGTTAACGTTTTGAAACAGCCACAATTTTTTATTTTCCCTATCTATACTTGGCAGACTCATCAACTTTGACTAGTAGTTATACATAGTTTTCATTAAAGTAATCGAAAATAGGGATGAAATGAAATGAAAAGAGGCAGCTTCTTTTTCACCCCGGCTCTTGCACTATCTAGTAGATAATATGGAAATATTTTTTAGAAACGAACGAGGATTAATTTCAACTCAAAGGTGGCAAGTGAAGTTTGTGTAGTGTGTATATCGCGGCAGATTTTTATCTAAAACATGATAAAACCGAGATTTACTCCAAATGTTCTTAGAAAATATTTTAACTGGCCCAAACTAAGTATTGTTAAACTGTCTTTTATTTTTTTTATTCAGCAATAAGAACATTTTCCAGTTCACAACAGGGTGTGTGTGTATATATATATATACACATATATTAATTAGCAATGATTAGATTTTTATATAGTATTATATTTATATAACAGGCAGAATTCCTGAGTCCGCCTTCCAGCAGTTGCGGGACCTCCCATACAGACGTGTTATTAATCGCTCAGTTAGTCAGCTCTAACTGTAGTATAGATAATATTATCAGATGTAGATGTATTGCAGGTACTTTCAACTCCATAATTGGACTATCTTAGCTTTCTTTTATCTTTCTCGTTTGAGTTTCTTTCTAAGAAAAACTTTTTATATGGTAGAAAAGCGCTCTCTTCGTGAATGAAAATACTTGTTGATTTATGAGTAATTACTTTTTTATTATGTGGATATTTTGTACGTTTTTAAAGTGTTCTTTATTTTAATAAAAATGTTGAGACAATAGTTTACCGTGGTTAAATTAGTTTTTACTTATTTGTGTTCTTCTCTTACCGCTCTCCCTACCATTTTCTGATTTGTATAATATAAAAATTAATAATTGTTTCCTCAATTTTTATATAACTTTGAGTGATATTTGTCTATATAGATATTTAAGAATAATTAAAGTATCTGTAAGATGTACAAAGTTGGGTTAATTAAAGAAAAAACTAGATTCATTTTTAAAAATAATATATTCTTTTTTCTTTAATAAATATATTTGCATTACATAATTACAGTGGTCATCTGTTACTCGTTAACGTATTTCCTGATTGAAGAAGTAACCATCAGTAAATCAGAAGTAATCATTGGAACACCTAGCACTTAAGATAACACAAAATTTTACGAGAAAAAATGCAGACAGAAATAAATACTTAAAACTCTTTAATTATTTATATAAATAGTGTAAATGCCTAATAAAAAAACAAAAAACAAGATTGTAAAAGAAAAAGATTAATGATCCTTCAAGTCGGTATCCGTCATACCAATGTGAACACCAATGTGTCTGTTGTTGAAAAAATCAAATTGTTCTAAAAGACATTTCGGATGCTTTGATGTATTTGTAGGCGTGGGGTATGTGAAGGTATTTCTACTTTCATCAGACAATTCATTTTTTTTTTTGTTTAACTTATTTATTCGTTTTTTTAACTTATTTGTTTACTACTAATATTACTATTTTTTTATGTACAAATGCTTGAAATATTTAATATTGTATAAGCCTATAAATTAAAAAAAAATTGGAAACTAAATCTAATATTTATTGATATTTAATCACTTGAAAAGAGAAATATGAGATATGTGAGAGTGAAATAGAGATGACATGATTGATACTATTAAGAACAAAAACAAATTGTATAAAAAAAATAAACAAATACAATAAAAAAAAAACTTAGTTATATAAAAAAAAAGAACATTGTATTGTGATATGAATTTTTTAATTCGTTTTTTTGAGAGTATATATTATATCTTATACGGTTGAGTATGGTGTGAATTATAGTAGCCCATTATATTTGGGCAGCATAGATTATAAAATAAACCATTATTAACGGGATTTCGATCTAACTGAAGAACCATAAAAAATCGAGTCACCTCCATACTGCTGCAGGTTCATCAATCAATAAACGCTCTTTCCATACGATAACTATGAACCAAAAAAAGTTTAGTTCAAACAATACTGATGATAATATCCAAATATACATCCCATTGAAGACATCTTATTAATTAATTAATTAATTAACATTGATTACTCTCATTATGTTTAATAAGAATTAGACCATTTACTATTAGCGCTTTGTTAAAAACTTGAACCTACAACAACTATCAAAGATATTTTCTAATTAAACGATACATCTCGAATACGTTGGTCACGAACTCGCCTTTCTAGTCTAAATGCAGCTGAAGAACGTGATGTTTCTAGAGGAAGAATTAGTAAAAAAAAAAATTAAATGACTAATTTTAAATTATAATATAGTTAAAATAAAAGATTGAACTGCAG
>NW_027108130.1:70051-71282 GCF_000696795.3 Halyomorpha halys
TATAAATATACAAAAAATAGAAGGAGAAGAAGAGAGATGAAATTATTCTCTATTTATTGATATTCATAACAACCGCAAATAATAATATCATTATTAGAGTAAAAAAAATAGCTTGAGAGAAAGTAGTAAAAAAGTAAAATAAGAAATCCAAAGGATCTAAAAAAACTGACAGCCTTGAAAAAAACCCAGGCATAGTGACCCTAAAAAACGATGAATCACGTTTTGATAACTGAAAGAATGGAGAAACTACTATTAGAAAACCAAGCCCTTGTACTACCATCACCCACATTTTACCTAATTGTGGTTCTTTATGAGACCCACCAGTGATTTGATAATTTAAAAAAATAAAACTTTATGTTGATTTATAAGTAGAACAATAATACAGATATTTTTGGAAATGACATGTCCTGATTAATTTTAAGCTTTTGTACCCCTCTAAAGTGGGATAGAAGATTTTTGTAAGTAAATTAAATGTAATAGAAATTTATATAGAGGATTTCAAATTTTTCTCCAAAGTTTGCCTTTTTTTTTTTCCGTTTTTAAGTTTTTTGCACCTCTATATCTTTCTGTTAAATTGACTGGGAGTGTTGAAAATTTATATACATTGAGTTGATGTAAGAAAAGTATATTTTTAAATTTTAATAATATTATATTAGCGATATAGCTCTACTGTTCACAATTTCTTATTACTTTTGAACGGAAAAATGGGTTCAATCGAATATGCTTTAAGTCCGCAGAATTATAGCTTTTGTATGTAATTTTTTTTGAAGTGAGATTGATTAAATTGTCGAGAAATCAGTATAGAAACTTATTATTCAACTCGATTTAGCTATACTGATTGAATCACAGTTATATTTTTCTAACATTCTACTGAGTTCCTATAAGCACTATGAAATTTATTATGTATAAGGCTTCGATTTTCTATCTATGTAATGTAATAAGTTAGTATTTTCTGGCATCACTAGGTGACACAGTTATACAATGATGGCATTTCTCTACGACCAGTCAAGGAAACAATCTTAGCTCTAGGAAATAAATCCACAATAGGAAATGGTGCTAGACAAATGAAGACAGGATCAATTTTCTTTCCTTTACCAATAAGCAAAACGAAAATACTGGAGTTGAAGTAATTTGCTTTGGGACACTCAAGTGGGATTTCCATGCAGCCGTAATAGGCCAATAGGTCCTGGGAGCGCTCCTTTCCCACAAATATATTTAAATAATAATATAT
>NW_027108130.1:71332-78956 GCF_000696795.3 Halyomorpha halys
AGTGAAGTTAACTTAAACATATTATATACATACATGCACATAAGTTTGTATATTTTTAATTTAATTAATTTTCTGCTACTAAGTGGTTTGTTAAAAATTGATATTTTGTGAGGATGATGAAAACTCACACGAGAAATAGGAAAAACACTTGAGTACATGTTCTCAAGAGACTCTGAAATATGGGTTCTCATTAAAACAATGGATTAGCCCATTCTAAAACGGAATGCACGGGCAATTAGACGAAACCGATCCGACTCTATTTCCACAATCTCATTGTTTCTCAATATCTTTCCTACGGATCAAAAAGCAATGAATTTCCCAGTTTTGTAAATTTTCCTATTTCTCCTGAGAAAATTAGATTTTGTATGAATATAATGCAGATAAATACTATAGATAGGTGTAAAAAAAGTCTTATTTCTGTAGCATAAATTGTTCCTGGCTATAGTTATTTCCGATGGAAAAATCAACTAATTTTGAAAAATAATGAGTAAATCCCATATCTACATTAGTTCTTATTTTGGATCAGTTTGTATATGATGAATATTAATTTTATTTTTAAAAATATTATATAATTGCAATATTGATTAAGCTGCCTCTTTTAAGACAGTAATTATAAGAAAAAAATATTAATAATTGACATTATCTATGAATATCTGCTTCTATTAATTATATCTTATATAAAAATGTTAAATAAAAAAGAAATTATGTTTTTGTAAACAATACGTTAGTTATATTGTAAAAAATATTTAAATCGACGTAAATATTTTAGTTTCACTTCGGACCCTGGTTCAATGATATACATAACTTATGACTGTCTGTTTTATCTGCAATATTTAAATGGAGAAAATCAGATCAAATAGTACACTATATAGTAATTAAGGTTTTTTATGTCTCTTACTTTTTTATTATATATTATTTATAAATTATTTATATAGTATTTATAGATATTTTTTAAATTTAAAAATAATGATATTATCTTACAAAATTAAGGAGCGAAAATATTAATTATTAGTTCTATTTCTATTCTTTATCCTTTGTACCACGAATAAAACAATTATACACTTAAATAATCCTCAGTTGGATTACTTCTTTTTATGCCATGCTAATATCCTTAATAAATTAAAATATAAATTAATGAATTATTAGTGTTAATTTATTTCCATTTTTAAGAGACCAGGACAAGAAATTTTTCATTAATGACTAATAATCAGTATGCGATTTTAGTATGGAGCATTTCAAGAAAATTTTAACTGACGGGCATTTCCCGTTCTATATCCATCTCCTACTGAATATTTTAGAAGAGATTGATAGTCAACTGCGTTGATATGTATATTGATCAGGGTATCAACTATTACTACACATAAAAAACACAAAGTTTCGATTAATTAAGTCTAGTCATTAACTTATGGGTCTAAAAAAGAAAAAGGTTTTGAAAAACGTTATACCTTTTGAATTGAACAATAGTAGTGAGAAAGTGTCCTTGGAAGACCCCATAACTTACTCCCAAAGTACAGCTGCTCCGATTCTGTCTTCAGACACGTACTTGTTGTATGGTATTAGTTCTTCTTCAACACGGGCAGCGTGAGAAGAAGAAAGTGGCCATGATAAGTTGCTTTATGGGCCCAGTATTACGGGGGGACTTAGGGGCTTGATCCATCTCTACACAAGAGAAAGGATCAGACAAGAACGGGGCTATATCTAACTAGGTCTGCTATAGTAGGCCATTCGAAGATTTGAAAGTCAGCAAGGAATGAAATAATTTGGCATATGTGATATAGAATGAACTGATGGTATAGATGACATATCCGAATGAATTTAAAATATAATAATCAATTGGTATTGGAAATGCTGATTGAATAACAGCATTGTACTAGAGTTTAAAATTATTGAAGAGTTTTATTATTTAAATAAATCTTGGGAGGGGATAGCTCTTTGGTAAGGCAATGAACTATCAACTCCCAAAGACCCGGGTTCGAATCCCATTGTAGTAGATAATCATTATTTATAATAAAAAAAAAATCTTACCTGGATATATTCATATGATATATACAAGATATTTTAAAATAAATAAAGAATAGCTGCAAAATAATTAAATGACAGTAATTTATTGAACATTTTTAACAACAGAAATATATTTTACTTAGTAATAAAAATATTTTTAGTAAAATGTATAATTCTAATGATGAGAGTTAATTCCCAGAATAAGTTCCATTAATCTCTTGATAATTCTAGTAATTTGCACATCCATTTGTTTTTTAACGAAAATCCTAGTCCATATAAAGTATGATTGATTCTTATGTAAAGAAAGTTTTTGAAAGTAGTGGTTTATGAACAAAACAATAATTTACAATGAAATAGTAATCCAACTTTTGTTATCAGAAAATAAGTCAAAAACATGGTTCTATGAAAATGTTTCTCTGCTATCTTTCAGAAGAAAAATAAAGGACGTTTAGTGAGGGGCTTTCCCTAAAAGAAAACTAACAACTGTGGAATTAATCAATTTATAGCGTTTTAAATGTTGAATAAATGTCCTAGCATTTGTTCCAATGGGCCCTAGAAGCCAAATATAAAATATATAATATTAAAAAAAAATCCTATTATTCAATAAAAAAAATTTTTAAAAATCAAGAATTTTTTACATGTTTTTTAAAATAAAAAACATAATAAGTAAAAAATTCTCTTGAGAGATTTTCATGAGCTTAGGCCCTTGTAAAATCCAGAAAACCAGCAAGTAATTTCGAGTACGTCATATAATTTTCTTTAAGTATCAAACAAGTTCATATTTGTTTTAAGCATACAAAGGACCCTTAAAAATCCATCCATCTATCCGTGGCGCTACAGCCCAATTTGGACCTTGGCCTCCTCAATACGCCTTCGCCATGTACCTCGGTTTTGTGCGGCCGCTCTCCAATTGCGGATGATCAGAACTTGCCTGGGATCTCTGATGACGGCATCCTCGCAACTCAGCCTTGGCCTGCCTCTTCCTCTGGTCCGATGCAGCCTACAGTCCAGCAACCTCCTCGGAATCTCATCCTCATCCTGATGACATGCCTTGCCCTAGGCTAATAAAACAAACAAAGTTTTTATCCCAAAAATTTTCGCTATAACGAAACTGTGCAAGTGGTAAAGTTATTTTCATAAGGTATGCAGTTTCCAAATCAATTGAAATTATTAATTGAGTATTGTAGAAGTTTTAATTAGGTTTTCCAAAAAAAATAAATGAATAATAGGATATGGTAAAAAGGATGAAATAAAATTAATACCAGAGTTGGTATAAAATTGAAAATAGGTTGATATCCCAAGGAACCATAAAAGATTTTCATGATTTTGAAAAAAAAAATTAATTAAACATTTGGGATTTTTTTTTCTTGGAAAACTGCTATTTAAAGTTTTTTTGGTGAGGGTACTAAAAACAAATATTATTTTTTATGGAGTACAAGAAACAAAGTATTTTTTCTTATTCTGCATAGAAAAATGTGTATAAATGTTTTTGTAGTTGCGGAATAATAAAAGTAAAAAATTATAAAAATAATGTCATTTTTAAAACTTTTTTATTATTTTTTTCGGTTACTAGGCCCTAGTGTAAAGGAGGTGAGGACGTATATCCAATATTTTCGAATATAGAATTGCAAAAAAATGTTATGTCTGTAATGTAAATCTGATAATACAAAATACAAAAAATTGAAATTCATTTCAAGTAATTCTTTAGATATATTTTATATATATATATATATATCGTTTTATAAAATCTTAGTATAATAAATAATAATTAAAATGTATATGCTGTGTTAAGAAAAGTCTTAATTAAACAATAGATAGTCTTACAATCAGGAAAGAAAAAATATAGAAGATTTCCACGTAGGCAAGCTCAGGTTTAAGTCCAAACATTACAAATTATACGAGTAGTTAAAAAAAAAAAACGGTTTTTCAAACTCAAACGAGCTTACTATCTACTTAAAAAATCCTATTTTTTATTATCTTAGCCGCTCATGTCTTTGCCCTCACTCTATCAGTAACCTCTATACAATGACGATTCAGATTTATTTAATATGATTAAATAATATATATAAGAACAATTGCCAGATCGATTGTCCTCACACCTCCTTATCCAAGGCTATGAAAAGAGGGCGTCAAAAGCTCTTGGGCCTGTAGTACAAACTTTAATATCGTGTTATAATGTAACATGTCTCGCAAATTTATAGATTCATATCATTATTAATTAAAACTGAATTGGTTCAGTGAGTATTCATGTCAGTAATATTGGTTTTCGATCCAGCTTCTTGTCGGTCTTTGTTTGGAATCAGATGATTACAATATTTTTTATAATATTTTATGGAATGTTTTGAGGTGTCTCTGCATGTATCGTTGGTCTGTTGGCCAGTCAATATTACTATGTTAAGTAACCAACATTTCGAAATGATTTTGTTATTGTTCTGGTTATAATTGAATTAAGAATTATATGTGGCTACTTAAACGTCAGGTATATTAAATATTAAGGTTTATCCCGAAACGTTTGTCTCAAATTATGTCTAAGGTTTTCCTGATTCAAAATCTGATAGTCAAATACAGTGATTGGTAAACTGCAGAAGATTTTAAATTTTGAAGGAGTGAAAAACAAATATTGCATTTAACGTATTCTATAGACTGTACCATACACTTTAGTTTGTACTACGTCAACCCCTAACTAGTATAGGGACAAAGTAATGTCTTTGGAACACGTTTGGACCTAGGCAATCACTATTGCTATGTTGTTATAATATTAAAGTTTAGAAATGTTATACTTCAAATTATATACCAATATTAAAGTAATTAAATATTCTTCAACTAAATCAATTTTTCTTTCTCGAAATGTAGTTAATCTAAGAATTTGTTGAGATAAAAAATACCCAGTGGTATCTGAGCCTAAAATCGAAAGATTGGAAGATGGTTTTGACATTCATGTATACATTTGTATGAAATCCTTACACTCCAAAATCCTTCGTAAAATCCTTAACGCTCCTTACTTTGTCACAAATCAAGTCATCCATCATGATCTCAATGTCGCATATGTTGTCGATTTGGCCAAAACCAGATACCATTCCTTCCATGTAAAACTTCCCAACCACCCAAATCCACTTGTTTCTAACCTAGCTTCTCCTTCATTACCTAATAATCCTCCTAGGCGTCTGAAAAGAAAATGGCCTCGGGATCTTCTCTTCTAGAAATGTTATTGGAGTTCTATCAATGGGTAGATTCTCCACATGTTTGTACCATGTTACTATCTCACCTACTGCAAATTTACTTGTTGTATATATGTTATACAGTTGTAAATAAATGATTAAAAAAAAAATTTGTATGAAAATTACATAATTACACAATTTTTAAAATTTGAAGAAATAATATAAAAAGATGATCGAAATAAAGTAGTTTTACATAACTTTTTAATTATTGCTTTGTAGAATTATATTGGCTTCGAATTATATTTAAATGGTTTAAATTCTATTAAATACTATAAAAAATTGAGTTAGTAGCTGCAACTATACCCTGGTATTAAATGTTTTGGGAGCAATTGTAAAGGCGGCATTCGGCGAGGCAGGATTCAGTGTTACTAACGACTGTTTATATAACGCGATACTCAGGCACGACCAAATTCCTTTTACCTAAGATAAGCGGATAACGATGATTCGCAAACCAAACACAAACACTGAGCCCCTTTCAAAATATACAAACATTAGACTTCTCCATATTCAGATCGACTAGAATGTAGAAGAATTCTGAACTCCTAATCTAGTTTAAGAGGTTTAGACTAGGGATCAAGAAATCGCAGAACGTGAGTCACATATAGAATATAGTGCGGGTCTTTTTAAGTGTATTTGTTAGTCATGTAAGATGTTGGCTTTAGGCGTCTTTGAGAAGCTATTTCATAGAATGATAACTAAATCTTTTTTTTTTTTTACATTTATCACGTTTTTCACACGATTGTTAAAAGTAATAAAACTCAGTATCGAAAATCAATATTAAAAATTAATTTTTTCTTAAGCGATTTCAAGAAGTTCGACGAGTGAAAGTAACTATTGGATTTTTTGTGGATCCTCTTAACTCGGGAGAGGTGAAACCTTGAGAATTTTGCTCATGATGGGAAATAAACGTCGATATTTTCCTCGTATTTCATCTGTTTTGTTTATACTTTTGTCTACCTTCCGTTAACCCTTTAAGTTGTTATTGCCGCTTGTGTATATTATTCCATATTTTACCCCTCAATTCTGTTTTGCTCAGGCTTCCTCGCAACGTAAGACTTTCTCTCGACAAGTGAGAATCTAAGATCTACGAAATTTGGATTCTTCAGTCCTTGATGGAGGAGCTAAAATTTACAATTTCAACTTCCAATTGCATTGAAAGTAATTGTAAAGATTTTTATCATCATCACATCCAAATGTATAAAAACAATAGTACAAC
This sequence comes from Halyomorpha halys, assembly GCF_000696795.3. Lineage (NCBI taxonomy): Eukaryota > Metazoa > Arthropoda > Insecta > Hemiptera > Pentatomidae > Halyomorpha > Halyomorpha halys. Next base: position 77,768 of record NW_027108130.1, read on the forward strand.
TCATCTAAGATGACATAAATGCTCACGGGACACCTTTCCGACATTCCTGCCGGATCAGAGGAAAAATAATTGATTTAAGATTTCATCTGTTCATAATTCAAATAATAGCTTATTAAATGGAATTACTAGACCTAGATAATAAGCTTTATGCAAATTCTAGCTAACTTAGCTTAGAATCTATTAAGAAAAAAAACACTTTCCATTGAAATGCGATTCTTGCTGCAATTAATAATTTACAAAAGATAGAAGAAATTATTTCCAATGCTTGGAAGATGGAAGATTTTGACGTTTATCTCTCTTGTCAATTAATTAAGAAGCCAAATTACCAATAAAAAATTCGATTCTATAAAATTTTCGATTCGATTCTATAAAGTTTTCTTATATTTGAATTAAATGACAATATTGGTTTGGAATATGTTTTTCCTTCCTCCAAATAATGTTTCATCCAAAAAAATCCTAACTCAGAAAATAATAAATAAAGTAGCTATGGTAAACAAGTGGTCATCTTAGAATAAACTGCTCTTTTTGGAAATTAATGAATTTTTATTTATTAAAGTAATTTCCTTTTCGATAAAAAAGGCCAAAATATTCCAATTCGATAATACAATATCTCTAATAAATTATTAGTTGATTAATTTACTCTAAAAATTTTGAAAGGCCTTTTGGTTTTTTTTTGTTATTAGAAAAACCGAAATAAAAAAAAAATTAAAATTGCTCTATTGTATGTTTTTATAAAAAATTAAATTATAACTCGTCAATATTCAAACGTCATTGATATTACCTATTATTATTAAAACAGTATCAATGTTATTAGTAAATAAAAATATTACAATACAAAATTAATTTTTTTTGTTGAATTTTCGAAGTTAATTAGCCAGTAAAATTTATTTGTTTAAACGAAATAATTTCTCATCTAAATTTAACATTGTTTTTTCTTTTTGGAAAATCGGAATTATACCTATAACGAACATCTCACATATCGTTTTATAAAATCTTAGTACAGTAAATAGGTTTAATTTAAGGAAAAGTTTAGATTTTAAAAAAATCTTGCATTTTTTTATAACAATTTATATTGTTAATTAATAAAAATTCCAACAATGAACAATATTGATGTGTTCCACATTTACCGTTTCTTTTTTTTTTTTTTACCTTAGATTGATTTAACTATGGTTAAGCTTTTCTTTTTATG
>NW_027108130.1:79006-81538 GCF_000696795.3 Halyomorpha halys
TATATATATAAAACACATTTTAATATATCACTAGAATAATATAACAACAACAACAACTAGAATAATATGACTGTATGATGTGCCCGGGGAGTCATTTAACAATCAATGTCCAACCTAAAAACCTCAGGTCACAAGTTTAAACTTCCTTCAGTAATTAATGGCTTTTAGTATTAATGGTGGGATTCCTGACCCAGTGAGGCGCACAATGGCAGCTTGTAATTGATTGGAATTCGGATCATTGGAAGAAGAAAGTGCTGCAATGAAAACGAATAGCCCGTCAGCCTTAACTGTGAGGGATTGTAGGTGAGAGTACTGCGGTAATTATCGTTAACAAACTTAGATAAATGCATAGGCGTTTTATTGAGAAAGGGTCAATGTGAAGTAACAAGAGGTACGTGTGATGGTTTTGTAAAGACGCCTGAAAAAAAATTTAAGAGAGGAAAATACTATATTAAAAATGTTATGCTGCCCAACTTCATTGGGCTGCCTCATACACAGGACTCTTAAAATTAGTAAAGAACAATTTTTTAGCCTATTAATATAAATATTCATAGCATAAAACAATAGTCACATTATAAATTTTTTTGAATTATGTGCCAAAATTATACATTATTTTTTTTAATATTATTTATTATTTTTCCTCTACGTGTTTTAATTTTTTTCCATCTTTTTATCGTTCTTTATATGTGTATTTAATTTTTCCATTATTTTAATTTTACAACTTTCTCTCTTTTTTTCCATCAAACACAAAACTGAATTATAGTCAAAAGTTATATAAACATTATCCAATATATAATGAAAAAATACACATAAGCTTGAGTATGAAATAAATTTTAAAGTCTTGGATAAGAGACAAGTAGTTCGCTACGAAAACTGTTTTTGCAAAATTATTACTTAAAGCCCTTGGATCATTGTGCATTTATACACTCCTGGACCAATTTAACGCATCAATTTTTATTTTATGTATGTTTACTCCTAAAATTAAGTGAGTGAAATTATTCAATGATTCGAAATAATGAAAAATAATTTTTTCAGACGTTTAAATGGAATAATAGAAGAATCTGTTTATAACTTAAGAAAAATATCATTTATTCATTATTGATTAGATTCGTCGAAATACATGTCATTATAATAAATTAAATAAAATGACTTAGATTATATAAAAATCAAATGATCCGGGACACAGGGATATAGTTAATAAATTAGTAACTACGTATAATGACTGAAAAAAGATCGTAAGCCTCGTTATGGATTTGGCTTGATTGTCCGCATGCATTTCTAGATTCAATTCATTTTTTTGATTTGCATTAATTTAAATTTTCTGAAATTCTGAAATAAATTCAGAATGAGCGTGAATCAACGTTGGCAAGTAGGTTTTTGTATAAGATTGTACTACCCACTTTTATGTACCTGTATAATGGTAAGTTATATAACTTACAATTTTCTTATACATAAAATAATTTTCAAGTGTTTTCATTATGTATAATTGAATTGAATTGATTTTTTTATACACAATAAATTACTCCCTTATTATAATGATAGTAAGAGCAAATATTGAATAAATTAAAAAGCTTACGGTCTTATTTATCGATTAAATATGCCAAATAGATTCATGACAAACTATATAGTAAAATATCCTGTCATTTAATTTACATTTTTCCTCTTCTTTATTGGTTAAAGAATTATTTAATACTACTGTATTGTACAATGAAATTTAAGCCATCCTAAACCAGTCCAATGGCTCTATACTTCCATTAAAAAGTATCACAAATATTGCGGAAATGTCAAGTCGACCACAACGTGAGCAACAGAGTTGTGTCAGTGGAACAGGAAGATTTGTATATGAATACCATCCGGCTGTGTCTGTGTCTGTTGTCTAGTCACGAACTGTCTGGAATATAGGATAGCATACATGTAGGAATGCCAATAAAATTCGACTTAAAAGACGGTTGCAATAGTTATAAGGCTGTAAGACACTTCGAAATTCATGCTTTTACTGGTTTTGTTGACATGACTGGATGGTTCCAGTAATCTATTCTGAACAAAAAGAAATATTTTGGGGAACGAACAATGTTGAATTAAAAGTCTTCAAAGGATTGTAAAACAAAACTGGTTTCGGCCATGTTTTAATCTTGTACTACTTTTCCCCCACTCCGTAGGTATACAAATAAATAAATCATTATGAACTAAGTTGTATGGTTGAAACACAACTAATAAAGGAAAAACTAACAATTCACAATGTTTTTCTTGATTTTAAAAATAAGGCGATTTAAAATTTGTTTCTAATTTAGTTTAAAATAAAAAAAAAAATGAGTTTTGGCGAAAATATGATTGAGGAAAAAACCCTCTTAGTTTATATAATTTTAACAGTAATACATCTTTTTAAAAATAAATCTTGTTTATAATATTCCTTTATACATAGTTGATGTAAAAGAAAGCTGGAAGAAGAATAATTTTAAATAAATAGTGACATATAAAATAAATAGAGCTGAAACGTTACAAATAAAATTTAATATGTTATTATTGTTATAT
>NW_027108130.1:81588-88669 GCF_000696795.3 Halyomorpha halys
AGGAAAAGAAGACAAAAAAGTGCAAAATAAGTGTGTAAAATGTATATTTTTCATTTTAATTTATTGTTTTGTTTTTTGTGATATTTTTTTATTATCATATAATTTTATATTAGAGAGTGAAGTAGCTCAGTGAGCGAGGTACTTATAATTTCCTGGGCCCAAATTCCAAATTGATCTCCAAGGCCAAATTCCAATTTTTTTCTTTGAGTTGTGATTTAACTATCTTAATACTTTTCCTGTTTTAATTGAATTTTCCAAAAAGTGATATAAGAACTTGCTCCCTTGGGGTCTTAGTGGGGCGGGCCCGATAGTAGCAGATAATTATTTATTCTGTTAAATTTGCCGTGGATCGACCTTGAGGTCGAGAAATACTCCTGAGGTAAATTCAGCCCCTAAAAAAACTACCGGTTGACCGGGATTCTTATCATATCACCACTCTGCACAACCACTAGTCTAGAAACAGTATTTCCTTACTAACTAACCCTTGAACCTTCATGTGTACAGTTTTTTGTTTTGTTTTTTATTATAGTTTTGTATTACGTAATATGAATTCAATTTGGTCTAAAAAAGTGTTCCTCAATCATTTTTTTATTATTTAATAAGTAAATGATAAAAAAGTAGTTTAAACAAATATTGTGCGAGTATTTATTGTCGGTTTTGAAACTTGGCATTTTATTAGTGATCATGTTTTTTACCTTCTGCTGAGACATTTTCAAGATATCTTTAGAAAGCCAAAGTGTGAAAACAGAAGATATACAGAGACACTGGAAGCTACTAAATAAAGTCTGATTTCAGAGTGGAATGTAATATCAGATTACATTCTAGAACGATATATCAGATATCACTGCTAAATTACTGCTATGTAAGTGCCCTGTGATCACAGGCTAGAGAACACCTATGTCGATTCGACGTTCTGCTATCGATTTAAGGAGGAAAGTCCGCTAGCTTTCTCTGGAACCAGTTATAATCGATAATGTTTCTCTAAAAAAAAATTCAGCAGAGGAAGTAGAATATGATTTTAGAGAAGCTCACCGTTAAGTTCCGGAGAGTGAAATTTTATATACTATTGTAGTGAAGAAGAAACACAAGTATTATTACACCTCTTGGCCGGCCAGGAGATATTATTATTAGTCACTTTTAGCTGATTGCCAATCAAAGGTGAAATAAACAGGAAGAGAAAATCGTAAGGCTTTACAAGCAGTTGTAAATTTTCTCTCAATCACGAACTACCGCTCAATATAATCAGGGCGAGAGAGTCACGTATCATAATACCAAATGCATTGAATGGGTAAAGAACGAATTTCGATATCGATACTTTACGACAAACGATTTCTATATCGTATCTTTAAAACTTATTCTTATTTTAATATTATCTGGCTGGTTCATATGAGGCCGACATAGGTTATTATTCCAAATTCCACTTAACACTTAAGTCTTTTCAATATTATAAAAAAAAATTCTTGTGGAGCAACAAAATATGGCTCTAAATACCGTTGTATCAGCGTAATAAAATAAAATCTTGAAAAAGGACATTTTCTTTAATATATTTTTTTTCCTGAGCTCCATGGATGTAGAGCTTGATATTACGGGGAATGTGTGGTTAGTATTAATCTAATCATTTTACTGCATTTGATGCATTTTAAGAGGGAACTGAGGAAAGGAAATGAGGCTGATATAGATTTGGAAACGGTTTTCTATCTACTGTCTGATAATGGAGCTCATTTGTCTTGTCGCCAGTAGTAAGTTAGACCTTCAGTTTATTTACTTTAATATTGTATTATGAATCTAAGTTTGGTTGGGTTTATAGACTTTTATTTTTCTGTATTCATCATATTTAAACTAAATATAAATCTTAATATTAGATAAGCCCCACAGAAGGCCTCCTCAATTATTATTGATGAACTCATCAAGAATTACGCATTCGATAAATACGTCGATAATTTTAACATATTTTTTTAATTGTAATTTTATGTAAGTTTTAAAGGTCAATAAATAAAATTTTTGGGCAAAAAAATTGATTTATTTAAAATTCAAGTAATTTGTGCCAAAACAGGGACATTTATAAACAGTATTTTAAATGACAAAAATTATATTTGAAGATCTATTTAGACAAACTAAAAAGGCCCATTCTAGATTGATATTAGAGCAATGATATTTATTGACTATATGTTGTGTTTGGTATCGACTATTTGGTTTCTGCATAATTCCTTGAGGAGTCACGTTCCTACTTTATTATAGATGTTGGATACGAGTGTCCGGTCAGAAATTATATTGCAACCACAGATGTGGATAATGCAAGACCACAAAACTTTATTATCATTAATGATTTTCATAAAAATACTTTTTATTTCTTAAATACCGATGGTCCTTGGGCTTGAGTCTCTAGGGGTTAAGTTGAGACACCGGAAGAGGATTCTTTTGTTGCATGACCATTCATATAAGAAATCCGTGTGAATCTTTGTCACTGCTGCAAGGATCATCTAGAAGTGATCTTCGGTCTTAAACTGTCACTCCACCAGAAAATATTGTCTCTTGTACAATAATTTTATTTGTAACATATATTTAGGCCGATTCCCATCGAGTCACAAACAGGAATACTCTATTCTGTCTTGCTACTATATATGTCTTTGTCACAATCCTCTCACAGGATCTATCTTGGCTATCTACCACTGCGTCTTCTCCTATATATCTTCCAACTATAACTTTGTTTACATCATTATCTGCTAGTATCTACAAGACATGTAGTAACTTGGCTATTGCTTCTTAGTTTATAGAAAATATATTTCAATGTTATTGTAACATTTTATTTTATAATAAAAGTTAGTATTCACTGCTGTTGAGTTCGTTGAATTTGTAGAATATGCGGAAGACACAGGACAAAGCGCCGCGAGGTGTAATATCGATGAAATATTGAAATATTGCAAAATGTAAAATGGTTGGCCTTAAGTTACACTCACTATTTTAGAATGTTTTCTGGATTTTTATTTTAAATAGGCTTACCCCTGGTTAACTAAAAATAAAACAAAACTGAGAATTTAAGATAAAAAGCTATTTGTATTATATATTTTTATTTTAATTCAATTTTATTATATATTAGTTTATAAAGTTAATAATAATACTAAATGTCTTTATTTTATTACTTCTTTCCTTTATCTTTCAGAGTTTTCAAGGGTCATAGATAAGATGACTAATGAGAAGAAATTGAAAAGCTTAAATTTACCACAGACATGCATAAATAGAGACATTGATCATAAAACATGCTGAGAATGCTATTGCATCAAAAAACTGTCGATAAATTGATAGAATTATCCTCGAGGCCACCTGCTGATTGGATAAGTTACGAGTTTAAGATATGTTAGAGTGGGTTCGATCCTTGCAAACATAGCATAACATCCATCAATTCTGTATTCTTCAAGACCGGCGATATGTTGCCTGTGAATAGGTCATGGCTAGGAAGCAACGGTCAAGGCCGAAATAGTTGGTGATGCGAATTTCCAAATGGCATTGATGTATTATATAGTAGATTCCTATAATACAAATATAGGTTTAATCTAAAAATAATTTATTTCATTTTATTTTTCGGCTCTTTATCTGGTCATTTATTACATATGAGAAATAAGGGGGAGGAGATTATCCTATAGGTAACCATCATATTCTTATCAGAGTAAGAGAAATCGAGGTTTTATTTCTTGGAATCCTAAGAAATAAAAGTGAGACAGTCTATAACAGAATCCTTTACAACCTCATCTATTGCAGAGATGCCTCCCTTAGTTTCAACAACCTTAATATCGTTTAAACTTAACACGTTAGAACATCAATCACAAATTTAGTTTTAAGCAGCATGCTTATGCAGAGTTTTGTAAGTTTTTCGATCCTCTACAGCACCTCCAAATTGAATATTTATGCATGAATTGAGGTGTTAGAGAAATGCTTTTATTGGGTGTCTCAACCTTTTCTCCCTGTCACAAGCGCAATTTCAATCCAGATTTCTCGTGGTGTTTAAATACTAATATAATAAAAACACTGTTCTTATCTTTTGAAAACAAAAAAATGAGAACAAAATACAGCTAAGTTTTGCAGCTAAAGCATTCCTTTAATTACAAGTTATTGATAATCTTTTATTGCAATAAAAGCAAACAAGTTGTAAGAAAAATAATTAGCTCGTAGCCCCAAAAAACATAATGGCATATTTATTTCTTTTAGAACATCGTATGATGGTAAATATAATAACTTATGGATATCAAGTTGTCCTTAATGCCGGGAAGTATCCGAATAAACTTTTTTACTTCTTGTTCAGCGAGTATTATGTTTGAAAATTTAATTAATAAACAATTAAATTTTTTTTTTATATACTAACAATTAGATTTCTGATTACATGTGTCGAATGATGACCAAACCTTTTATTTATAACTTATAAAGTTTGTTTATTAAGAAACTATTTCCGATCTTATGTGAAATTAGTGAGTTTTTTAAAGCTTTTCCTATGAAATCCAAAACTATGCCCCTTACAGAAAACCTATTTTTTAATTTCTATAAAACTGGCTACATTTTATTAACTAAAATAATAAGTTGAATTTCCGAGTGTAAGTTCTTCGTGTCCTATGCACTCAGTTTCCATCGTGTATTTATTCAGTTGATTAAAATTTCATAAAAAATTAATAATTATATCTTGAACTATTTTTTTTTTCTGTTTTGAATTTCACTTATCAATATGTTTAGATATCCACTATTTTTGCGAGACCTTTGAGCATAAACATTCTGCTGTTGGCAGAAAACAAAAGCTGATTAAATTTATCTGAAAATCGTTTTGTTAGATTTTCTGACATCTTGAATCCACAAACGAAATTAAGAGGTGATAATGAGTAAGATACAAACAAAAATTATTATGCTATCATTGGATGATTCCAAAACAAAGTTTTTGGTGTCTCTCATCGATATGAATAAGTAACTAATATTAAAAAGAAAGGTAGGTTTTTTTTTAATGAGAACGATCATCAAAGGAAACAGGTTTCATATTTTGATATTTTTTTTTTTTTTTTATTAAATTGTAATAAATGGAATAAAAATATCTATTAATGCTGCATAAATTTTAATTTTGTTTTTTTAAATAATAATTATCACTTGGACAGTTTATGTTCTGAGTAGAACCTCGGAACAAACTAATGTAGACCGGAATATACTCGTATATACGTCAGTTTCAATTATTACTGTGCCAGGTATTTTTTAAAACATAAATTTGTGGTAGGTTGTATTAATTATTAGAATTTTTTTTATGTCCGATTTTAGTTTAAAGTACCCTGGTTGACTATAAAAATAATTATTCAAATTTGCTACCTTTTTTTAATGCTTAAATGATATCATAACTTCTTTTTCTTAAATTTCACCTTAGTGAAATGTGTGAGAACATTTTTTTTTTGTTTATAACAACTATAATTTTCCAATATTGCAAAGTGTATTTAAAACAAATTTACCTTCTTGAGATTTATTATGGTAAGGGGTGGCTTTATAAATTACATGTGTTAGTGTTTAACAAGGCTGAGTTGCAACTTGTTTGAATTGCTGAAGATCAATAACTTCAATTATGTTCTCAGTAAGAGGTCACAGTAGTTATCTTTCAATGTCGCAACGTCTGCATTTCCATTGATGAATAGTTCTGTAAGTTACATGTTTTTTTTTTTTTTCCGACCCCCCTCAGTTTATTGAGCAATGATAATGGAATACACAGTATTAAAGAAGGTTTTACTAACAAGAAAAGAGCAAGAACATTTTTGATTACGTAAATATGCCTGGTTGTAAAAATATTAATGGTAATATACTAATCAATGTTAAGTCATAATTTAAAATGTTGATTCCTTTTTTTATTCTTCATAGTGTAAAGGCGTAGTGGATAATATAAATTTAAATAACTGTCTATTACATTTTTAACATGCACAATATTGATTGAAGAAAATTAATATCTAAATAATTAGCTGAAAACCTTTCAAAGGTAGGTCTGTATAATAAGGTTTAGAGATAAGGGCAGTACAAATGTTATTTTTGATGTTCAAAAACTTGAAGATGGATTAACTATAAATTTAAATTTATAAAATTAAAGAAAAAAAGGGCTTAAATCACGTTTCTTGGTCGTCAAATGTTTTGACCAGGCTTCCCCAAAAATCCAAAATATGGGGGAGTAAGGCCTGAAACCAAATTTAGTTTGAACTATTACAGAAGAGGTATGTAACAATAGAACGGAAGGAATGATGGAAATTAAAATGATCTATTGAAAAATAGAAGATAATAATAATTGTGGTAGAGAGAGAGAAGGGATAGGCTAAAAGATTTATGACATATGGTTAGTTAGTTAAATTAACTTTGATTATGAGGGAAAGTAGCTTCTAATGCTAAGATTTGGAATTACCATTTTGTTGAACACTGGTCTTGATGATTTTTTTTTTCCCCGATTCCTCTAAAACAGAAATAAAAAGTAAATTAATAAGTGCATTACTGTGAAAAAGAAAAGTAATTTGTGTTGGGTCTTACCTTTTACTACCTTTGGTATTTTAAGGTTACCTGTTATGTTTAATGTTATATATGAGGTGTCCATTCTAAAAAGGATCTATTTTAAGTCCGGAGATGAGGGGCCTCCTCATGGGCTTGATGAATTTTTTTTTTTTTTTTTTTTTTTTTTTTTTTTTTTTCGTACCCTCCATTAATTAGGAAAGGGAATTAAGGTACATGAAATATGTATGTACAAGTTTTTATCCTTTTTCTACCATAGGTATTTTAAGGTTTAATTAATTTGTACACTGTATGTGCAGAGTCGTCGGCGCCAAGTGCGCGTTGATACTATGTTGAGCGGGGAGGGTCCGCTTTGCTGGTGGTGGTGCTATTAGATTTAGGTTGCAGAGCCCAAACCTCTTCCCACGGTAAGAACATTTACCAAGGGGACATCTCCTTGCCATCTCCCAGGTGGTGGTGGAGGGGCAATATCCCGAAATAGTGGGTTGGTGCAGGCCTTCAACCCATCAAAAAATTTGATGTGTCTCCGGCCAATGTACTCCGGCACAGAGGGCAGCTGGAGTTCATCATGGATAACAGT